>NC_056741.1:1314699248-1314854248 GCF_019279795.1 Protopterus annectens | reverse complement strand
ACTGTTGAAATCTTTGCTCCCTTACACCACTTCTGCCATGTTCAACAGAGGTTGTCACTAAAGGTCTACAAGGAAGGTCTATAATTATAAGGCTAGAAATGCATGTATGTACTGCTGGCACAGTAGGGCTACTTATATTGCCCTTTATCTAAGAATCTTTTTGAGGAAACTGCCATGCTTTAAAATGGTTTAAAATCATTAGGAGAGATTCCAAGGTTTTAGGTCTAATTATAGAGAAATGTAGTCTGTGTAAGTGGTAAATGAGCTTATTCTGGGGCCTTCTAAGGGTAAGCATATTACTGTTATGAGACCTGAGGTTGTAAATGAAGTGACTGGGGGCAGAAAGGGAAAGGATTCAGACTTTATCTGTTAACTGAGGAGGGAATCTAGAATGATGCCTGCCCATACATACTAAGAGCTGATCCATTTTTTAAGTAATGAGCAATGATGCTACACTTTAGGGGCAGGGCATATGAAATGACGGCTGCTATTATAAGTATTATTTATTCATTCCTGTTTGTATGTATGTATGTATGGATGGATGTATTTATTTTAAGGATGCTGTGGGTTTTGTATTTGTACAATTCGTTTCCTGGCTGTATTGCCACCCTTTCTAGGTTAAGGAAGGGGCAGATTTCTCCAGGCCCAGATGAGAAAGGAGTTACATTTAGACTTTGTCAGTTCACTATGGTCTTGTATGGTGAGACACTGATCTATCTAGTAGTAAAAATCAGTGTAAGGTAGCACATTACTGACTGCCAGTTGGGAGGGTATTTATGAAGTGGGAGAACTGGTGGGGAGTTAAGATGGAATCACAAAGGAAACCTTTATGGAAAGGAGAGGTAGCGGATACAGAAGAAAATTTTATACAAAATATTAATTTCTTGAGGTAACTTGTAAACCATTCACTGGCTTTATTTCCAGATTAAACAATCTAGACTAATAAAAAGTCGAAGACAGAACAAACATTTATCACTGTTCTGCCCTGAACCATATTTTGTTTAGAATTAAAGGGGCCCAAGATAACTAAATTTCATGAATAAGCTCTCTTTCCCCATTGTAATGAAATACATTAAGCAAACAACTGTAGAATGAGAGAATATTCGAATGTCTTTATACTTCTGTCCATATTATAAACAACCTGCAAAAATGTAATGTTAGTTTGTAAACCATTGGTTTTGCTTAGCAAAACACTGTTCCTTCCTGAAACCTTTTACATATGAGTACGTTGGCTTTTACTATACTCCCAATATAACTGACCCTTTTGCACAGCAGTGGAAATACGGTTAGAAAACATTCTTACTGTGTGATATAACACTGTCTAGGACATCACAAAAGAAAATTATGAACCTGCATATTTGAAATATTACCTTTGTATAGAAATAACATAACATTTTCATGAAAGTCAGGATACAGAGATCAGTCCTGACCTCTGCAAATTGCTCAAATAGAGTTCTGCATTTCTGCAGCCAAGATCATTGCTATAAAGGATCTGAGAAGGCCAATTTAACATTTATATACCAAATAAATCAAGAAATAAACAAAACAGAAAAAGAAACAATCAAGGATAGTATGCCAATTTTGTGCAAGGAATAGACTCTCTAAACACACTCTATACACATAAACACGCATACATGCATACATACACACACACACACACACACACACACACACACACACAAATCAGTCACGGTTAGCATGCACAACTACAGGCAATTTGGAGGATTCCTAATTCACCTACACCATATCTTTGGAATGTCCAAGGAAAGTGAAACACCTTGCAAAAACTCACATAGACACAGGGAAGACAAAACAACACAAAGAAAGCATTCCAGCCAAGTAAAACTGTAAACACATGGAAATATAAATTGCATTGAAAGGTTTAGTGCTTTCTGAGAGTTTAAATACATTCCCCAAAAGTTTAAAATGTTTTGCCCAGATGTTCAAATGTATTTCATAAGAATAGCTTGTTACAGTTTTGAAATGTTTACAAATGTTGGTTTTAGTGTTTTACAATGCATTGCCCAAGTGAAATTAACTGAAACATCATAGAATGGTAGATAATATCATATCTCCACATTGTTTACTATGATGTTAATTATATGGTTCCTTATGCAAACTTGTGAACAGATATATTTTAGCCCTAAATATATGATCATAATGGATTTTCTTAGTATTATTAGAAATGCCAGACCTGTAGATTCAAGAGAGAAGAGGTAGGGGCCTGTTTCAATTTACCCTTTTTTTCAAAGAAAAGTGCCCTGTTGGTGACTTACTAATGACTGTGGAAGTCTACCTCAGGGCAATCGACTGATTTGCGAGGCTCTGATTGGCTGAAACCATCAGGTATGAGATGCTGCTAGATCAAACAGAAAATACATGTGGAGGGTCCGGAAGTAGAACTTAGTGTGCATGAAATCCAGGAATATACTATTAGCCATTGTTAGACCCAGTATCTCCTCTGAACTATAGAGTTCAGAAATATTTTTGAAGAGGAGATTCTAGTTAGTCATTTTGGTATTTTCACCAGCAAGAGCATTAACATGGCTGCGTGTCTACTTCATTAAAAGTGAATACATTGTTTCCAGTGACTATAGCACTAAACATATCATATTCATAAAAAAAATAAATAAATAATGTCCACCTGTACAGTATACATTTATTGGTGTCTCCGGTGTCTCTAGTGTTATGTCAAAGAGAATTTATATTGACCTTGTCAGATGGCAGTGCTAGTGTCCCATGCATGAAGTAAGGGACAAAGACAGTCCTCACAAACTACATAAAGGAAACATGCCTCTAAATAATTCCACAGTCTAACATGCAAATCTCTCTAATTAGAAGCAGAGTAGAAAACATTATTATAACATACATTTTTAAAACTGCTTCCTTTCATCAGTTTAGAACTCTTTCCTATAAGCTATGAGTACTGTGTACAGAACAGTTTGTGGGAGGGGGGATGCTGAGTGAGTTCACCTCATTATAGGTCACTTTTCTGAAAGGCAGACATGAGCATCATCTGTACTTAAACAGCTACTTTACATTGTGTCAGTAAAATGTGTAATGACATCAGAAAAACAAGAAACGAAACTCAGGTTTTCCTCCAAAGCATCAGCTCGTTAGGCCTCTGTCTTGTTCAAGTGGCAAAGTTTACACACTTCTGCCAGCTGAAATCATAAAGAAAAAGAGAGTATGCAATGTCTCAAAGGCAAATGACTGTCTTCTTCAAATTCCATTTAAGAAATCCTGTTTTTATTCCTCCTTTGTACTAAATATTTATCACTTCAGACCATATGAATGGTATGCAGAATTCCATGTTAAATTCAATTTTAAATACAAAGAATATAAGAAAACAATATCTGAAAAATGAATTGACTCAATGAAATAATATATGATGGTTGATAACAACTCATTAAGCAGTTAATTTTTGAATATTCAGAGTTTGGTGTAATGAACCTAAATTGATGTCTGTTACTATTTTTGTATACCTATCAGGCTACCATTGAAAATAGGTTAATCACATGGAAGTGTTTCTCACTCTCTACATGCTGTGTGGCCCACATCTATGCAGCTATCAGTTCAATTGACAGCTCATGGAGTTTGCTCTTCATCCCCCCCATTATGATATCAAAGCTCACACTGTTCTTATAAGGAGCCAGAGGAAAGGGTTGCTTGCTAGAGAATGGTAGGACAATTGTCAACACAGAGGGCTACGATCATAACTATCCTTTTATGTGTTTGAGACATGGATGGCATGTTCACCTTGAGAGGGGAAAGTATATGACATCTCTACAGGAGTCGACTGAAATGATTCCAGCACAGCAGTTCTCTTACCACTAATATTAATTTATTCTTTCCATTTTGATCCTTCTGAAAAGAAGCACTTGGCACAGGCAAGGGATGCCTAGAGAGAAGATCTACAAAGTAGTTGCATAGAATTTTAATGAAAGAAAGCGACCAAAAAAGGTAAAAAAAACAGCACTGAACAAGACTATGGTAAAATGCTTAAGAACCATATAAAGCTATGCTTAATGTATTGTACATTAGAGGTCATAGTATATAAAGGAACAATTATTTACAAAATACAAATGCGGTTACTGACACTAAGACTTAGCAAAAGCAGACCAGAATAACACTAACACTGCTCATATGCCAGGGACTGTTTAAGTACAAGAAAATATTGTATGCACCCGAAAAAGAAAACCCAGAGTACTTCATTGCCAATACATTTGCAGTGCATATTTTGCTAACATTATAGGTAAACAATGTTTGTGAATGGTGATAATTCTCCTTGATCTGCCACTGGCTGAGCCATATTTGGAGTACTGTGCTTCAAGAGCTTTATAAGGAATGGGAAGTCACAGCACTGGAGAAAGTGCACAGAAAGTTGACTAGGACAGCACAGGGAACATGTGATATGTCATATGAGGACACATTAAATGAAATCAACCTTTCAAAAAAGAGAAAAACAGAAGAGGCTATTATATGGGCATGCAGTGTGCCAAGTGGAAAATGTGATGGGATAATACTTCAGAGCAAGAAATGAGCAAGTAAGAGGGGATATAAGGAACAGACCAAAAGAACACATTTCAATCTTGGACTGATAAAAGACTTTTATACAGGGAAAATGACTGACAGATAGAATCAGTTACCAAAGGCAGGAAAAATAAAAAGGTAGTTTGGCTTTTTAATTGGCTTAGGCTTACTGCAGAGAAAGGATGTAAGGGAAATAGCATCTGTCTTGAGCTAGCTGTAGCAATCAAATACGCTAAGACAGATATGCGGTGTCTTTCTGCTGTATAGCGTAGCCTAGGCTTTGTTACATCGAGTTGTTATATTACTCCATATTATGTTATGCTGTCCTGTGTTTATGCTATGTATATGACTATACCAGTTTGTTAAATTATTATGTCATTTTATGTTATAAATGAAACCATTTTAGTTAGTAAGTTACATTATCGTATGTTATGTCATGTCATGTTATACTATAGGTGAAAAAGCCTTCTTCAGGCAGGGCTTAATATTAGAAACTCCATAATGAAGTTAAAAAACTGCACACCGTAGAGGACTTTAAGTCTGCATTAACAGAACACTTTGTGAAAGAAGCCAAGTGTACATATTATCAAGAAAATAGATAAATGGACAGAGCAAGTAGTTTGTCTCTTCACAAGCCTGTAACTGATACTGTACACTTCTACCAGCTGACTAATTGTAATTGCCCAAAAACAATTTGTATATTTTGCATGTAGTCTCATTTGTCCGTATTCTCTTTCATTAATTTCAACAATTACTGCTTACTTATACGGTAGACTGCGGTGGTGGTGCTGCAGTAGCGTTGTCACCTCACAGTTAGACGTTGCCCGTTCGATTCTCAGTTAGAGCGTCTTTTGTGTGGCGACATGCGTGAACGGGCATTCCTTCATTGAAGGTTGTGCGTTAGGCCCGGCAAGCCAGCACGTAAACCTCTACTGCCAATCATTAGCGGACTGCAGTTCCGCTGTGGCGACCCCTAACCAGGAAAAGCCAAAAGACACAAAAATAAACTGCTTACTTATACGGTACTAACTTTAAAAACATGCACATACATTTAAATTGTTCCTTGAACATGGGTCAAGGCTGAAAAGGGTCAGCAGACTAGCACAATTAACTGGTAAACAAATAATAGATGAGTAAAATAAATGCTATGCTATATTAAACCATATTAAAGACCTGTAAAAGACACAAAGCAGGATAAAGTATCAATAACAAAACAATAAATATGTGCAACATTAACTGAAGTCATTTTTCAGGTTGTCGAGATAAACTCACAATAAGAACCTTAAGAATTAGAATTAGAACTTAGAAAAAGCAAGCAATCGCATTCAGCTATCATTTTATAAGGCACGTGAGAAAAATAACAATAAAGGAAGAGAATGTAAGACTGATTAGAATTTGTGGAATAAAAGGGTCTTGGTGGAAAGTAACAGCAGCAAGACAGATATGCTAGACAAATGTTCTGCACGATCTGTGGGAGAAGTTATGGGCATGAAGGAAATCCTTTTGGGAGGGAAAAGTACAAACGCAGACACAAAAGTACAAAAGTAGACACAATTCACCATTAGTTAAAAGATTCAAAAAGAAACTGGAAAATGGTCATCTTGGCCTAGGCTAAGGGGTAGAAGGAGGACATGGCCAGATGGGTCCAAGAAAATTTAAGATGATTAAGGATAACCACTAGAAATTTAGTTTTAATAAGCTGTGGAAAAATTCTAACAGACCAGACAGCACAAATGTAATTAATAAAAAAACAAGGACTAAGAGGAAGTGGAAACTAGGGACTTGTCAGTCTGACCACAGTAGTTAGATTGTAGAAGGCCACATTGGTGATATGCCTGGTTTTCATACAACAGGATCCAGTGCAGGGTGGTTCTGATACAGCCAGGTTGTTCAAGAGAGCGCACAGAAAAAAGGGTCTCATGGACAGGCACTGTACAATATCTAGTCAGGTTTGTTTCTTATCTCTTTTCTGTAGTAGGCTAGAAGGAATATATCTCATTAGCATGAGCTTTGCTTGGTGTTGGGTCACAATGGCATTACATTCGAGCATAATCTGGCATGTAAAAGCAGTCTGGCATGTCTTGGAATGGGTCTACTTCAGAAGACTGACAAACCAAAAGACTGAAAATTCAAAATAGTAAACATATTTTAATACAGGGCGCAATTCCCCCCCTGTACCTCTCATGTAGGGGGGCTGCACCCCTACATCCCCTGCTAATTATATACACCAACTCTAAGATCACACAACAGCGGAGAAGGGGCAAATTCCATTATTCAGTATTTTGAATTTTTAGTCTTTTGAGATTCAGTCTTTTGTTTTTTTTAGTTTTCTGAAGTAGACCCGTCTTGCAACAGGCTGAAGGGACTAGTCACTGAAGAAAAAAAAAACACATGTTGAGCCAAAGTCCCCCACTATGCAATGCAGGCTAACAATAAAGTGATTCAGTGGACAGTCTTCTCTATAGTAACATCTGGGTTTCTAGTGCCGCAGTACAGATAAAAAAACAGAGTATTATAGTGAACATTCTGTTTAAATGTATATAGAATTAATGAGAAAATGTTTACATAATTACAGAAAGCTCATTAGCAGGGCATTACATTAAAATAGGAAAATTATAGTCCTTTGCATGGTAACTTGTTACTGTACTTTTTTAGTAACATAACCTGCTCCGAATTGTGGTCCTATAAATTACAAAACATTAGACCAACCCAAAAGAAAAGCAGGAGAAAGAGGTAATAGTAAGGAGAAAGGCAGGCATTATGCATGGAAGCTAGTGGTGCTAGGAGGACTGACATTCTTATTATGAGAATGTTCCACAGGGCCTAGAATCCACAAATGCTGTGACTGAATGTACATGTATACGTATTCCAGACTACCTCTAGGCCTAGTCTAACTTACACTGCTGCAGGATGAATTATAACCTTTTGGTGTTGCCTATACATTAACTATTTACTTGTTTCACTTACTATAATTCACAATATTTACATGAATAGCTGCTGCAAATATCCATTACAAGCTTGGGCGCTTTACTCCAAGTGTTTAACTTTTAATAAAATTGTTACTTTAAAATTAGAAGGCACAGGATTACCATTTCATTGCTCTGGTAAAGCAATATGGCATTGTCTTGTACACGCATGATTATGGACACTCCAACCACCAGCAAAGTATAAAAACCCGACACATTAACCAAGGCTCAAATACCTCTCCTGTTGAAAATCAAGAAATGTAACTACAAAATGACTGGGTAAACGAAGATTACTTGACTTCCTGATTTTATGTCATGCACATGTTTAGTCTTAATAGCAGTTGCAGTTTTAAACCATAAAGATTTTGAGGTGGAAACAGAATTCACTGGGTTAGGCCCCTCTATTCATTCTGTGAAGAGTCTTACATTGCTTCTTCTGTTTCCATGACTATTAAACTAAATGGGAAATGAGGAAGTGGTTTGGCCAGTAGTATACTGGTAAGTGAAGGACTGAAAGGCTGGACTTGGTGGCTGTCAATCCACAGAGAAAAGTGCCTGAACACTGAAAAAGTGCAGTGCTACCACTGCTGCAGTCTGTCATCTTCTAATCTCTGGTGACACTGTGATATACACCAGAAATTCTTCTGAAGACTGATGGTATAATCCTTAAAAGGGATGAATGCTCCAGAGAATGTGGAAAAATAAAAAAAAAAGTAGAGGCCTCCAGAAGCTTGAAGAACAGCTAGGGGTGTAGCAGTGAGAATTCAAACCATAGAAATGCAAGATGATTATTGGCTATCATGCTATCTGTGGGATGGGGATGAGGATAAAGCACACCAATAACAGGACAGAGATCTTAAGGTCATTATCTGCAGTTGCTTTATAGTAGGACTGCAGCAGGTAGCAGGACATCTGCTACAATGTTGAGATGAAAGGTATAGAAATTACCAGCATGAAAAGGAATGTCACATTTCCACCATACAAGACATCAGTAAGGCTAATTCTAGGGCCCTTACCTATACAATCATGTTGCTAAGGCAGAGATGGTTCATAGAAAAAGTGCAAAACAATTGAATGTACATTGTATAGTAAAGTCACATTTAGATAAATTAAAAGATCTGGAGATGAATTACAAATTGAAAGACTGGATACTACTATTATGTTTATTATACTTCATTAGTGGTCTGCAATTTATATTAAGCCCTCTGATAAGAAAAAAGTGTGCATTACCTATTATTTATTAATATTCTCTGTAATGTTTATAACTTCATAGGTTAGTACTAGGCTATTAGCTCAAGGGCCTATACAAGCCTAGCCATAACAATTCCCTGGCTATTTCTTATAGGTTCATAGGTTGGTACTAGGCTGTCAGCCCTAAGGCCTATGCAAGCCTAGCCATAACAATTCCCTTGAAATTTCTTCCCACAATATTTACTTCTCTGGGCCCCTGTCCAGCAGGGTTTCTTCCCACAGTATTTACTTCCCTGGACCCCTGTCTAGCAGGGAGATTGACTTGATCCCCGGGGTGAATTTCCTACTCTCATCCAGTCATCAAGGTTCCTTTTGAAGTGGGCCAAAGAGGCGCTCTGCTTGACATGTATTGGCAGTCTATTCTAGAGTCTGGGGAGTCTCTGGGTCTGGAACCTATCTCGCCAGCATGTTTTGCTCATTGTGATAAAAAGGTTTCGATCCCTGGAGCATGTGTCTCTGAGGGATTGGGATTTCTTTAAGTGTAGCATGTCCAACAGCTTTGGGTTTGACATGGCCTTGTATGTTAAGCAGAGATCGCCTCTGAGTAGACGATATGCGACAGAGTATAGGTGGAGTTTTTTTAGATGGTCAGCATAGGGCATCTGCTTTAGGCCTGTGATTCTTTTAGTGAGGAATTTCTGCCACCTTTCCAGTTGTTGCAGATGTCTTGAGAGGTGCAAACCAAATGGTGCGTTGTATTCTATAATGGGTCTAATGCGGGATGAGTACAGTGGGACAATGACCTCCTTTTTTTCTGGATGAAAAGCCCTTGGTGATGAGGTGTGCCACATAGAAGGATTTCCAGACTGTTGTGGCGATGTGGTTATCGAAGGTGAGACCACTGTCCACCTGTGTCCCTAAGTCTCTTATCACACTTTCGGTGTTTAGTGTACTGCCACCTATGTAGTAATTCACGGGTACATGTTTTTTCCCAAAGGGGATAACTATACATTTCTTGGTAATGAGCTTGAGCCCACGGCTCTGGCACCAAGCATCTGTTTCTGTAAGGCCCTTTTATAGAATATCCACATCATTTGGGGATTCAATAATGGCTCCCAGTTTGCAGTCATCTGCAAACTTTGTTAGCCACAGTCCCTTAGTTTTGGCCTGTACTTCAGAGAAGTAGATGCCAAACAAGAGTGGTCCCAGGACTGAACCCTGAGGTACTCCACTTGTCACTTGTCTGGAGCTGGATTTGGAGTTGGCTACTTTTACAGTGTGGTTCTGTCAGTAATCCAGTTGGCAACCCATCGAGTGATGTAGGGTTTAATGCCCAGCTTAGTAAGTTTATCTATGATTTCAGAGTGGGGGATGGTACCGAAGGCCTTGGCGAGGTCCAGATAGGTTGTGTGGAACAACTTACCCTTGTCCACGGCTCTGGAGACTGATTCAAAATAGTCAATCAGGTTCAGGAGACAAGATCGGCTCTTCACGAACCCAAACTGCATAGGGTCCAGTGTTTGATGGTTGCCAATGTCTGTTTATAAGTTTCATGATAATACATTCCATGGCCTTGCAGATCAGGCTCATCAGACTGATGGGATGGTAGTTCCCATGAGCCAAGGTGGATCCCCCCCTTGTGGAGTGGGATAACTGTAGCTGTGTGCCACTCAGTGGGCATGAAGCCTGAGGTGAGGCTATGATTAAACATGACACTTAGGTGAGGTGCCAGTTCATTTTGTAGTTCGTGTAGTATACAGCCTGGGATGTTGTCTGGTCCCATGGATGCTGTATTCTTAGCTTTGGAGAGTGCGTTTTTTACCTGTTTGGCCATTATTACCAGAATTTGGCAATCTTTCGGTATTGAGATGGGTCCTTTAGGGTGTGAGAGGCGGGTGAAGTTTGCACTGAATCGATCTGGCAGGATATTGGCAATATCCTCGGGATCAGTATATTTAATGCCATCCTGTTGTAGCTCAGAGCAGATCTGAGCATTGCCATTTAGATTCTTGACATAGCTGTAGAATGCCTTGTAGATGTCTTTGGAATCTTTTGCAATTTTATTTTTGTAACTAGCTTTGGAGGATTTTATGAGGGATCTCAGCTTCTTACTGAGGCTAGTAAGGGAGTTTTTTGCATCCTGGGATTTTCTTCTTTTCTGCAACAGTTTCTTCCTTTTGTTGTAAAGTTTGTTTATGGCAAGGGACCACCAGATTGGCTTCCTTTTTTGGAAGAGAGCGTCTTGGTTCTACTGGGGATGGCACGATTCATGCACAAGTGGATGTGCTCGTACAGTGCCTTAGTGTAGGATTCAGCAGTCGAAATTTCAGTTCCCATCTGCATGGGTGTCATGAAGTTTGTAACTTCAGACTTAAGTAGCATGAAGTTGGCTTTGGAGAAGTTTTTTGTGGAGGTTTCATTACTGGGGGACGGGGGTAGGATGTGGATGTCAAGGGTAATTAGCTTATGGTCAAACCTGACCAACGAGGGGGTGACTGACCATAGGTGCAGAGCATTGATTTCCCATGTTGGTAATGACCAGGTGTAGGATATTGGAGCCCCTGGTGGTACTAAGGATTAGCTGATCCAGGGCATTGGAATTTATGAATTCCAAGAACCATTGGGTAAAGGTGTTGTTACACAAGTAGTTTTCCCAGTTAATGGCAGGGGTAATTGAAATCGCCCAGTATTAGGATGTTTGGTTGTATCTTAACATTTTCCAGTATGTTTAGAAAGGTGTAGTGAGAATCTTGGGGCATGGTGGGGGATCTGTAGCAAGCTACAATTTGGATTGCAGTCTTACCTAGTGTTAGTTGCATCTGGAGAATTTCAGACACATTGTGTTGGACAACTAGCCTGGTGTTGTGAATATCCTTGGTGAATATGGACACTCCTCCACCTTTAGTGTTTCGGTCTTGGTTTGGTGGCCGAACAGTGTGGTAAGAGTTGTAGCCTGGCATTGCAGGCGTGCTCTCTGGAGCCTTGAATGAGGTCTCAGTTACTACACAGATATCAATGTTCTCCATTTTTAGGCATGCCTCAAGAGAGTACATTTTGAGGTTCAAACTTCTAGCATTGAGTAGCATTACCTTCAGATTTTGCATGCTTGTACCTGTTACGGTGGTGGTTTTGTCCTTCGAACTCTGCCTAAAAAATGCACTATAGGGGTGGCAAGAGCCTTAGCCAGTAAGCTGAATCCCAGGGGGGACAGGTGCAGACCATCTCCGGCAAAGCATTGTGGTCTGTTGATCATGTCGTCCCAGGCAGACAGATACTGGATCCCCTTTGAATGACACTAGAAGCTTAGCCAATTGTTGAAGTCAATCACTTTGTCCTTATACTATGGTATCATTCTGGATGAAGGCAGGATGCTACTCAGGGCTAGTGTCATACCTGCCTGGGCCACATGATCCGAGAGCTCTTCCATGTCTCTTTTCATGTAGTCCAGGGAGGTACATCTCAAATCATTCACTCCAACATGGACAATGACCGAGTCATATTTGTACTTGTTGTGGAGTGACATGAGTGCATGCGTTATGTGGCGAATCCTGGCACCCGACAGACAGCTCACTGTAATTTTCTCCTTGTTCAGCTAGGTGAGTGGGACATCAGTGTGTCTGACTATAGAGTCACCTATGACTAAAGTGTTAGGTATATTGTCTCGCCTTAGGGGCTGTTGTTGGGTGGCACACTGGTGTTGTGAGCTATGTGACACCTTGGTTGTAATTGGTGTTTGTTTGTGTTTCAGCTTCGGAGTTCCTTGTCGCTTAGGCAGGTTAATGTTAAGGGCCTCCACATATGTGGGTTTAGTGTTGCTATGTGTGTGTGTTGGTGGTGTGGGTTTAGAAGGGCTATGCATTGCTTGAGGTGTAGTGTGAGTGTTAACCTTCTCCTCTTGACTGTCTAGTACAATCTTGGGTGGAGAGAGCTTTGCTTCCAGTTTGATTAAATGAAATGCATGCACCTTCTGCTTTGTGTTAATTACTATGATTTCATATCACATTATATACCTATTGTATTTTGTCTTGTCATTTGGCAATAAATAAAAATAAACCTTATCTAACCAGGAGGATAAATGTTAATCAGCAATTTCAGGTTTGTTCCCGACACAACCCAGTTTTACTCTTTATGAATTACATAGCCAGATGTTTAAAGAGTCCATCTACCTACAGTGGTTAGTCATTACTGAGCTAGAAATAATGGACAACAGAAAACGTGATTTTTCTACAGAGATGATCTTATTAATATAAAGATCTTGTTTATAACAGAAAGCAGTCCTAAAGTGGCCTAAAGACTCTTTTTGCATTGTTTAGCACTGAGCCTGTAAAGGTGTTCTCTTACAGTAATACTACTCACAATGTCTGCTTGGGTGTGCAAAAAGACGTATGCAGTCCTCTCTTTTGGAGAAAGCTGGATCTGAGGGCCATTCCCTTAACAAAATGGTCTGTAGTCCCTCCCTGAATAATGCTGTCCTGGTGATGGATATGAGAAAATAAGACTTCTTTCTTGTTTGCCCTCCACATCTCAGAAGTCGAAGAGGGATGGCAATCTGCCATCATACTTTACTTGAGATGTTACTAAGGAGCAGAGTAATACGTCACAAGTCCTATCTGCAGTCTCTTCTTCCTGGTGGGCACTGTGGAAGGAAAGGAGAAGGATATTAAGATGTTTGTTTCTGTGTATTTCAGCAAAGGCAGTGTCCCTTCAGGGATAATGATTTCTTGGGATTCTCGAGCTATTCATGGCAAACACTGTCATGAATTGCACAAACTGGCTGTGGTAGCATAATTACACAGACTGAATTTAAGGGAATTGTTTAAGACACCAATGATGCTAGTTATCTCCAAAATACTAGTGGTTTACAGGAGTTGCCCAGATGTCACTGATCATAACATCTTGTATAGTTTACATATTGAAACAGCAAAGGATGCTGGGCTTGAGATGTTGATGGTTCTAAACTGTACCCTTCCATTGCTCCATTTTTGGTAGATATTTCAGTAGCTGGTCTACCACTTCACTTCCCACTTATTGACTTACATCCCCAAATTAATCAATCCCCATTAAAGCCACACTAGTCCTTTGTAATGCCACTACAGTACTACAGCATTATAAGGTCAGTGGTGTGCACTGTTTTGGAAATCTTCAATGGAAGTTGCGAGAGAAGGAACTTCTTAGGGCAGACGATGTTAGTTGTTAAGAGGTATGGTTTAAAGCAGGTTCCTAAATAATTACATATATATGGCTATCAAAAGTTTTATATTGAAAATATACAGGTGGGGGTGATTAGTGTCACATAACTATGCATATGAATGAAGATGTCAGTAAAACTATTCAGGTACTGGTGAACACTAGTTGTGGGGCATATGATTCTAAATGAACAGAAACAGGTTGATGATATATAAAGGTGAAGATAACTGTGACATTTATCCTGAAGCTATACAGGAGCAGATCAAATAGTCTGATAGATGAAGTTTCAGTTTTACTTTAAATGAGTGTGCATTCTGAATGGATTTCACTGGTTGTGGGATATAGTTCCATAGTTAAGCTACACTATTTGAATACAGAGAATAACCCGCAGTATTAAATGATCCGATTATAGTGATTAGAAATTGTTCTCTAGAGCATAACATTCTATTAGGGGAGTAGTGCTCTATATGTTTTTATGGGCTGGGCAATTTTCTGCTTTATAGACAAATCTGTGCATTGCAGTTAGCTGAGAAAGAACTGGATGGTGTGGCAGTTATAACCAGTTTAATTCTCTGAGGAATAGGCAGTGGTGTGTTCTATTGTTATAGGTTACTGCAAATTTTGTTATTTTATTATAACATTGCTCAAATTTTGACAGTTGAAAGTTAGTGTCGATTGGGGTAGCATAAACAAGAGATGGCAGTAAGAAAGGAGGAGGCTATGTCAGTGAGGTAGATTTTTACTCTGCACAATGTACCTAGTTTTTGAAATGTTTTTTTTTTTTTTAACCATGTTAGATAGATGGTGGTCAAATTTCAAATAGTCATCTATAATGATACCCAATAATTTTGTGTGGCTTACATAATCTATCATGGTGTTGTTGGAAGAGACAATAGTGAATGATGTTTTGGATGAAGAGTAGTAGTTTATTTTTTTTTTGGGTTTAGTTGCAGTTGTAAATTATTTAGCCATATTTCAATTGATAAAAAGGATTTTTCTGTAAGGTCTTGGAGTTAGGAGAGACATTTGGCATTGCAGATTAGGGTTGAGTCATCAGTGTATTGAGCTAGGGGGTCTATATTAAATGATCAAAACATCAGACCATCAAACGGAATATAATTCTCAATACCAACTCCAAAAATCGCACTAAAGTGGGGAAAGGGCAAATTTCCTGATTCCTACTGTAATGCGATTTCAGTCAGAACGGTTTGACAAATTGCATGTTCAACAAAATTCTGTTCAAAATGACATTCGATGATATGTTCTTTTGATGAAATAAGAGGGACCTGGAATAGGGTAGCATTTTTTGTAGCAGCGTACATCTCATTGACGAATATGTTGAAAAGTATGGAGCCTACTAGAGATCTTTGTGGGATGCCAATAATTACAGCAAGAAGGTGGAGAAACTGTTCTTCGGTTTCACTGCTTGCTTGTGCTCTATGCGAGAGGCAGCTATGGAACCATTGCAATCAAGATGGGTGAGCCCTAAGAATGAAAGTTTATTTAAGAGTTTCTGGTTGGAGACAGTGAAAAAAGCTGTTGATAAGTCTAGAAGGATGGTAGAGACTAGACTTCTGGCATTTCTAGGGGTGTTGACAGTATTAACAAAATTCAGGAAAGCAGTAGTTATGTTGCGATGTGTTAATGCATTGCAAGAAATGTGAAGCTACATCAGCATATTTCAAAGGCTTCCCATAGTTTATTATACTAAAAAAATACAAAAATCTTACTTCTTCTTTCCTCGTTTGCTTCTAACTTTATGGTATTACAGCAGGGTGTAATTTCATAGTTCACAGAAACTTATAGAGGCAGACAAAAGGTAAAGAGAATCTTAATGGGGTAAAAACCCTGTATTCCTGAGATGATTCAGTATAGTTTGGGAACAGATGATATGACGTACACAAATTAGATGTTGTTTTCTGTAGTCATACGCTGTTTAAAAACTGTGCAAACTAAAAGCAGAAGTATGAGTCTGGAGGAATGTTTACATGCAAGCATTGTTATACTACTAGACCTATACAACTGCATTAAACACTGTAGTAATAAAATAACTTTCAAGTTTACCAACTTATTACAAATGCATGAGTCTCTCTAGCATCTGACCTAAGACCTTCCAAAAGATATAATATCATATCATTATAACATCTTAATATGTTACATCTCCTGGAAGGCAATAGCAAAACCACTAGAAATAATCTTGAATTTTTAATAATAAAGGAGTATTTAATGAAGTGGTGGACTCAAAAATCTGTAAAAAGTACTGTAAAAAGTTTAATTATTGATTTAATTCTATGAATGCATTTTCTTTTACAGAGTTTATACACAACTCACTCTTATGTAAATGTATACCACATGTTAACAGAAGTATTACAATTTTCACATCTGGGGACTCACTGCGGTGAGAGCTGACTGTATATATACTATGAATGTATTTATATATTTGCTTGCTTGCACTTGTTTATCAGGAGAGTCTGGGTTGGAAACCACTTTCCCGTGGAGACTCAAGGAGAACAATCCCACAAATGAAACAATCAGTGTACAATGCACAGTAGAATAAATATGTATGCAATCATATAGTATACAGTTGAGCACATACACACACACACACATATATATATATATATATATATATATATATATATATATATATATATATATATATATATATATATATATATATATATAGTCTAGGACACATGCTCAACTACCATGTGTCCGAATCACAAAACACCGAACACACACAAAGCGCTTAACATCAAAAAATGCTTCCGTGTATGTGCAGTTCAAAAAAAAAATCTACGTTTCTGCAGGGGGCTTCACCCCCCCCACTTTAATATTCTCACTCCAAGATCACACTACAGTGGGGAAAAGGGAATTTTCCCTTACCCACACTGTAGTCTGACAGGCACATATACACGGAAGCACTCGTCAATGTTAAGCGCTTTCGTGTATGTCTGTTCGGTGTTTTGTGATTTGGACATATGCTAGTCGAGCATGTGTCCGGATCCTATATATATATATATATATGTGTGTGTGTGTGTGTGTGTGTGTGTGTATGTATGATACATAGACATAATGCATTGTATAATGCTTGTTTACAATGTAAGGAACCTTATGGAATATTGCACAACTGGAAGTGATATTCTAATAGCAATTATAGAAGTCCTGAATTAGCATGTAATATGATACATGTTTAATGCATATGGGTGTAGACCATTTCACATTCAGCGAGCTTTCAGAAGAGCAAATGAACATTGCAGATTATATTACCTTCTGGAAACTAATGCAGCATACACATTTCTTGATGAGATAAGGTTTGTGAAAGAGGAAATAATGAGCTGCAGCTAAAGGAATTTAAGTAAGGGGTATAAGACAGTGAGAGGAACTTAGGGGTAGTTAAGGGTGCAGTTGTTCCTATTTTAAAAACAAAGTTGTTTGTGACTATATAGGAAAAGTCAGAGGGAGAAAGAGAGCGGTTTATCTTGGCAAAAAGGTATAGTGACAGATCCAGATATTCTTGAAATATGATTTGCATGAGGACTTGAAGAATTTGGGTTTGCTGATATCAGATGAAGGTGGGTAGAGTATTTTAGATTTTAGCAACATAACTGGAGTAAAACAGGCCACCATGGAAGTTATACAAGGGATATGAAAAATAAATTTCTTGGAGGAGTGAAATTGTGTAGGAGATTGCCACTGAAGAAAATTTTTAAGGGATGTGCAGTTGTTTGGGACTGTGATGATATGGGCAAGTGCCAGAGTAGCCAGCTGGAGTGTTATAAAGAATGATATGTTCTTTGAATATAAAACTGATTTATACAAGAAGGTTCTGCTGAAAATGTATTTGTGAGGCTTGCTTGTGTTAAAATGTATCAATAGTGCACTCTCCTGAAATGAAGAGAAATGTACATGTATTACTGTAAGTGAATGAAATGCATATGCTTTAATAGAGGATACTGGGACAGCAACGTTTAATCATCTAACTTACTTTAAGAAAAACAAAGTGAAATGTAAATGAGCTGTTAAACCATTAAAAGGCTCCACACAGTGCTGAATAGGACCAGAGATGCTGGGTCTGGGAAAAAGCCTTTGTTCAGTAAAAAGAGGGGAAGCCTCAGGCACTGCCATAAACATTTAGATGTGTATTGTAGCTGTCTATGCTAAATTCCTGTCTCAGCTTCAAAGGGGAATACTGCAAGAACTTAGTGTCAGGTGGCCAAATGAAGTTGTTCTGCCAGCCCTTTTGCAAATTACATTTTAGATATTACAAAGAGAAATTCAGAGTACTGAATATTCTGTTTTGGGGAACCTGACTAGAAAGACCCTCACCCACAGCATCTTGCCTTGCAATAGAAAGTAACTTAACTAGGGAACAGCAAATTCTCCTAGAGTCAGTCAGGAATATGGTGAAGCTTAGTTTAGAGAGCATTTTTCTTTAATTGTATGAGTCTGTCTATCAATGCTGTGTTCAATATTTTCTGTGATTTGAATTCTGTGGTTTACTGTAATATATATTCAATATTCTCATGTTCTTTTATTATTTATTATTAAATATATTTAAAACATGTATTGTGACTGGTTCTTGTAGAAGGTATCTAACCTTTGAGAGTACTTATATTTATTTGGTGACACTTTGTGGGCCACTCCAGAAGGCCTAGCCATTTTGGTCAACTACTACCATTTGTATTAGTATTAATATTACACACTATAATTGGACACCTTTTGTTAAGGGACTTAAAGTAGTTGATTGTGGAGTGTTTGGTGGCTGTGATAACTACCCTATAGTCTGGGCAAAGTTGGTAAAGCGGGTAATCTGTGCCAGCCTTTCCCAGGTAGGTGTGTGTGTGTGCATGTGTGTGTGTGTGTGTGTGTGTGTGTGTGTGTGTGTGTGTGTGTGTATATGTGTGTGCGTGTATGTGTGTGCATGAAAGTTAAATCTTAAAGAGTGTGCTTGTCAGCTACTTGGGGCAGGGACACAATGCGATGGATTCACAGAGATGATGCTGGAAGACTTGGCTTGGACATTAGGCTGAGGACCTAACCCTACAACTGTACCAGTGGGAAGTCTTATTGGGGAACTGGAGGGAGATGGATACAGAGAAATCCAGACCCAGGTTTGAGTATGTTCCCTGTTGCTCTTAAAGGAAATTGTACCTGATGCAGGGATGTTTGCATCTGGAAATAGTGACTGTATCCATTTGTATTCCAAGTGCATGTCCCTCTCCAGTGTCAGTGGTGAGGATTCAGGCTCCTTGTTTACTGGCCCAGACTGGGAATGTCACATATTTGTGGCCATCCCCTATTGGTAGCAGTGATGGGCATCACGGGGATATGTAAAATGTTATGCACCAATTTGAGCTGATCGTTGTTGAGGTAATTTGTATATCCAAGCCAATGAAGTTGCTTTATGCAAGTGCAGTGGAGGGGTAGAAAAGTTTTATATTTTGCTGTAGCACTGACTGAAAACATTCATATTTTATTGTAGCACTGCCTGAAAATGTTTATATTTTACTGCAGCACTGCTTGAAAACATTTATATGTTACTGCAGCAGTGACTTAAAACATGTATATTTTACTGTAGCACTGCTCAAGTCTTGAATGAATGTAAATTTATGAAGACGGGTGCAGCATATGATAGTGTGGGAAGTAAGTATGCAGTTACTGTACATTTCTGAATGGACTCTGTTAAGTAGGATTTTACCCTGTACAGCAGTCCTTGTTTTTGGTTTGCTTTCTTGACTACCTATTGGACATGGAGGTCAAATTTAGATATTTATCAATGAAGACAGCTAGGAGTTTCTTTTTTAATGAGAAACAGATGTAATGGTATTACCATTACAGGAAAGAAAGGTAGAGTTAGTTTTTATGTTGGAGATTGACTTCAAGGTAAATAGCATTAACTTAGTTTGTTGAGGGTTTAATACTATGTTGAGCTGTTTGACTCAGGCTTCAGTGAAAGTGAAGGAGAGCTGTGTGGTAGTCTGAAGACTAGGGATTGTTTTTGCTATGCAGATATTGTTAAACTAGATAAGGGTTGAGCAAATGGAGATAAGAGGAAGGTTGATGATAAATATATTGAAATGAAAGGAGCTAAATATTAAGTCTTGAGAGACACCAACTTATATGGGAAGAAAGGCAGATTTGAATAGTTACCATTTTATACATTGGCTATTATTACTAAGGTAGGTATTAAACAATTCTAATGCTGGGGACACCGACCAAGAGATGTGAGCTAGCATGGTAGTTTGGAGTGAGCGACAGTATCAAAAGCCTTTTTCTGTTTAAAAACTGTCATAGCTTGTTGTCTTAGGCTATTGTATAAACTGAAACATTTACTCTGTGTAATTATCTCTTGGCTAGTGGGGGCTGGTTCTTTTGTGTTCTTGTAGAAAAAAGTTGTTGTTCTGGTCTTTGGTGCAGGCTGGAGAAGTTGTTTGACCGCAACTGAGCTACAAAATATAAGTATTTTTTGATTATTTTAACAGATTACTGTTTTTATAATTTAATATATATAAAGCACTTTGTCTATTCAGAATCTTCAGAAATCTTTTTCTGTTTAAAAACTGTCATAGCTTGTTGTCTATTTTGTCCCACCCTCCCTCCGTGTTGGTGTCTTGCTCTTATACTTGGTGGCTTTGCAGTTGCCCGCCCCTACTGTGACACACCTCCCAGTCTAGTGTCATTAGCTCATTCTTCTTAATACAGAGAGAACATTTGATAAGGCCTTCTGTTCCTCCTTTTTACCTTTTCAAAAAGTAAAACAAAACTTTTTTTTCTTCTTCGCCTGAACCTTCTTGTGTTCTGACTGTCCTTCTCAAACATATTGGAAATATACAGTATATTTCAGAGCATTTGTTATAACTGTATTTGCTATAACCGATTTAAGTATTTTTTTCTGGCTTTTTGAATATTTACTGCTTAGCGACTGCATCTTAGCCTGTTTATACAGCTCTGCATTCTATTTAAACTGTTTTTGTGTTGATTAACTGTTTTGCACTCTTAAAAAGTTATTTGTTGCTTAATTTTACCTGTAGGCTAACACACTCAAGTGTGCTAGCCACTTAAAAGCATTTATAGCATTTACTGTCTGTTTTTTTTTCCTTGTCTCTGTAAAAAAAAAAAAAAAAAAAAAAAATCTCTTGTTTTCCCACCTTACTGAACTAGAGTAGTCCAGTTTCAGAGTTGCTGATCCCTGGGCTTTGTTTTTAGTTCCTGTTACTGATCCATTGCCTTATTAGGAAGGAGGGAAGCACTGAGCAGCCTTTTTGTCCGAATTGGTGAAGTTTCAGCCAGAAACTAGTAGTCTATTGGTTGTTTTGGGCCAATTCCTAGCTCCTTTCAGCCCCCTGCTATAAAACACGCTAAACACGTGTTTTCCAGCTTGTACCAACTCTGCACAGATCCTCGTGGTGGCCTGCAGAGTGATCCAAGCAGCAGAGAGCTAAAAGAGTGACTTTCTACCAGATATAAGTATTTTTTGTGGCTTTCCCACTGTTATTAAGCTAGCGACTGCATTTAGCCTGTTTTACTGCTACTTTAAGTGATTTCTGCATTTTACACTGTTTATTGCACTTTAAGTTACTAATTGTTGCAAATTGTTTCTGTAGGCTACACACTAAAGTGCGCTAGCCGATTTACAGCATTTATAGCATTTACTGTCTGTTTTTTTCCTTATCTCTGTAATAAAACAAAAAATCTCTTGTTTTCCCACTTTACTGAACTAGAGTAGTCCAGTTTCAGAGTTGCTGATCCCTGGGCTTTGTTTTTAGTTCCTGTTACTGATCCATTGCCTTATTAGGAAGGAGGGAAGTTTCTTTGCTTACCAGTGGGAGTGGGAAGCACTGAGCGCCCTTTTTGTCCGATTTGGTGAAGTTTCAGCCAGAAACTAGTAGTCCATTGGTCGTTTTGGGCCAATTCCTAGCTCCCTTCAGCCCCTGCTATAAAACACGCTTAAACTGTACTGCTGATCTAACCAGCATATCCTACAACTGAAAAGTTCATCTCTACTTGATTCCCAAGTAGACTATTCTCTATCTGTAAAGCCTAGCACTTACTCCTACAGTACTTGCACCTTGATAAAGCACTCTTATTATAGATAGTACCCCACCAGCCCAAAACCCACTTCCCCGGAGTCCTTTGAAAGTTCTTTATCTACTACTTCTAGTATGTCGAGGGATCAGTTGCTAGTGTCCTCTCCAGCTCAACTGGTGAACCTGGGAATATTGAGGCAATGTTACAATTGCCTCATGTACACAGACAATCCTCTCCTTCTCCCACAAAACACAAATACATGCGAGAGATGCAACTATACGGCCAAACTGGAGGCTGAGCTCTCTCAACATAGGACTGGCAAGACCAGACAGGAGGAGAAGGCAACCACACACAATACATACCCAGTCACACATGGTACCATCACAACTTCAAATCATACACATACTCACACAAAGACATACTCGGAGGCTCTGGTCAAAAATTTGCCAAAACAGCAGAGGCCACCAAAGCAGACACCCAAACAAATACCACCTCACGACCCAACACATGCAACACATAGACCACACAGTCAGAGTGTCAAACAGTCACAGCCCTTAAGGCCAAACAAAATGCCAGACACACTTGTCATTGGTGATTCCATAGTCAGACACACTGACGTCCCGCTCACCAGACTGAGTAAGGAGAAGGTCACAGTAAGCTGCCTGTCGGGCGCTAGAATCCGCCACATAATGCAAGCACTCAGGTCTCTCAACAGCAGGTACAAGTACGACTCAGTCATTGTCCACGCTGGTGTCAACGACCTGAGACATACCTCCTTGGACTACATGAAAAGGGACGTCGAGGAGCTCTCTGATTATGTAGCCCAGGCAGGTATGACCCTGACCTTGAGCAGTATCCTACCTTCACCTAGAATGATGCCACAATACAGTGATAAGATGATCAGCTTTAATAATTGGCTTAAATTCTGGTGTCATTCAAAGGGGATCCAATGTCTGTCTGCCTGGGATGACATGCTGGACAAGCCACGCTGCTTCGCAAGGGATGGCTTGCACCTGTCACCCTGGGCTTCCGGATATTGGCAAAGGCTCTTGCCACCCCATAGTGCCCTTTTAGGCAAGGCTCAAATTCTAAACCTACCACCCTAGAACACCAAAAAGGAAAAAGACTAAGGGTAATGCAGCTCAATGCCAGAAGTCTCAATCACAAGATGCACGACTCGAGGCCCTTCTCAATATGGAGAACATCGATGTCTGTGCTGTGACAGAAACCTGGTTCAAGGCTCCTGAGAGCACCCCAGCACTAACAGGTTTCACCTCATATCATGCTCCGCCCCAAAATCCGGACAACACCAAGAAAGGAGGGGGTGTCCATATTCATAAAGGACACCCACACCTCAAGGTTGGTGGCAACGCACGATGCATCTGAGACCATCCAGGTGCAATTAACCATAGGCAAGACTGCTCTGCAATTTGTAGCATGTTACAGGCCACCCTCTCAAACTCAGGAACCTCACATGGCCTTCCTGAAAACATTGGAGGGATAAATGTATCTCCAAACACCATCATACTAGGTGACTTCAACTACCCTAATATAGACTGGGAACACTACTCAAGCCCGAACACTCTAACCCAAAGATTCCTGGAGTTCATAAACTCAAATGCCATGGAACAACTAGTCACCATCCCCACAAGAGGTGAAAACATACTTGATCTCATCATCACGAACATGGGATCAAAATGTTCAACACCGAAGTATACCCCTCACTGGTGAGATCAGATCATAAACTAATCTCGCTGGAGGTCCTCATCCCGCCCCACCTGAAACAAAAAGACCACAGTGAAAAACTTCTCAAAAGCCGATTTCACACTTCTAAAAACTAGTGTGGTCTCCTTTAAGGCCCCTGAGCCAGTGGTAAACATTACTCAAACCGCTGAATCACTTACAAATGCCTTCTACCAGCACCTACAGGACTGCATGGATCAGGCAATCCCAAACAGAACTAAGACTCTCTGTACCAAAGGCAAGCGCCCAGTCTGGTGGACCCCAGCCATAAACAAGCTCTACAACAAAAGGAGGAAGCTACTACAAGATAGAGCAAAATCCTTGAAAGGTAAGACACCTTTGATCATTATAAGTAAAAACTAAGAGCTCTCATAAAATCATCCAAGGCAAATTTT
Source organism: Protopterus annectens (assembly GCF_019279795.1). NCBI lineage: Eukaryota > Metazoa > Chordata > Ceratodontiformes > Protopteridae > Protopterus > Protopterus annectens. The sequence goes on along the minus strand of NC_056741.1, from coordinate 1,314,830,202 downwards.
GAGAGAAAAATCACCAAGGACTCTAAAGACAATCATAAGGCCTTCTTTAGCTATGTTAGAAACCTAGGAGGAAACTCCCAGATATGCTCAGAATTAGTTCAAAATGATGTGAAAATTACTGAACCTACACACATTGCTAACATACTGGCTGACAGGTTCAGTGCAAACTTCTCCCCCCAAAAGGAGAGATATCTATTCCAGAGGATTGTAGCCCCCAAACATCTCCAACGCCCAGGTGAGAACTGCCCTCACTAAGGCAAAAACACAGCATCCATGGGACCGGATGGTGTCCCCGGCTGTGTGCTTCATGAACTCAACGAGGAATTAAACCCACAGTTAGGACAGCTGTTTAATCTTAGCCTCACCTCAGGATACGCACTCCAAGGAGTGGCGACGGCGACTGTGGTCCCACTTCATAAGGGCGGTGCCTCCACAGACCCTGGAAATTACCGCCCATTAGCTTGACAAGCCTTATCTGCAAAGCCATGGAGAGGATCATAATGGAACTCATAAATAAAGACATAGGGAACTTGCAGACTTTGGATCCAACCCAGTTTGGCTTTGTCAAAGGCAGATCCTGCCTCTTAAACTTGGTTGACTTTTTCGAGACAGTCACCAAGGCCATTGATGAGGGAAAGGCAGTCCATACAGCCTACCTCGACCTGGCAAAGGCCTTCACACAATACCCCACTCAGGTATCATCGAAAAACTCATCAGCTTGAATGTAAACCCATACATCACAAGATGGGTTGCAAACTGGCTAAGCGACAGAACCCACAGGGTCAGAGTTGCTGGAGCCATGTCAGACTCAAAGCCTGTCACAAGTGGTGTCCCACAGGGCTCAGTCCTGGGTCCACTCTTGTTCGGCATCTACTTTTCTGAAGTACAAGCAAACACAGGAGGGTTATGGCTGACAAAGTTTGCAGATGACTGCAAACTGGGCCATAGTCGAAAACACATCTGACACAGATATCCTCCAGAAGGGCCTCACAGAAACGGATAACTGGTGCCAGAGCCATGGCCTGAAGTTAAATGCCAAAATGCATAGTCATACCCTTCGGGAAAAACAAGGTTACCCCTAGCTACCATATAGGTGACAATCCACTGAGCACAGAAAAGTCATCAGGGATCTGGGGACCCAAGTTGACAGTAGTCTTCGCTTGACACTCATGTTGCTAAAGTAGTTAGGAAAACCTTCTATATCGCCCACCTGATCATGAAGGGATTCACATCTAGATCAAGGGAGGTCATCGTCCCCCTGTACTCATCACTCATTAGACCTATGATTGAGTACAATGCCCCGCTCGGAATGTATCTGACCAGACACCTGATGCAGCTTGAAAGGCCCCAAAAGTTCCTCACCAAAAGGATAAAGGGTCTCAAAAATATGTCTTATGCTGCCCGACTGAAAGAACTCCAGCTTTATTCAGTCTCATACCGCTTGCTCAGAGGTGACCTGTGCCTGACATATAAGGCCATGTCAAACCCAGATTTGATGAATATGCTTCACCTCAAAAATCTAGATCCCTCAGAACCACAAGGGCGGAGACTTAAACCTTGACACGGTTATAAATAGAACGTGCTGGAGGGACAGATTCATCACCCAGAGACTCCCTATGCTGTGGAACAAAATCCCGGTACATGTGAGGCAGAGCACCTCGCTGGCCTTGTTCAAGAGGAATCTTGACCAATGGATGGGAGATCGCAGATATACCCCAGGGATTACTTCAGTGTCACTGCTTGACAGAGGCACAGAAAAATGATAGGCATAGTTTTTATTCAAACTAAAGGGGTGGCGAAAGCCACATAACTATGGGCTAGGCTTATAAATGCCCTTGGGCAGATAGCCTAGTATGAACCTATGAACCTATGAACCTATAAGTCAAAGAAGTCAAATGACACAAGGCAATTGTTATTTCAGTGTTTCTGAATAGTGTCAGAAAATGATAGAAAAGCAGGCTCTGTGGTGCTTGAGTATACCTCTCAACCTGGGAGCATCAAAAATCTGGACAAAGGCCCATGTAAGGTAGGTACAATTGACCAAAAATTGGGACGTTGATTAACATAAAGGTTGCATGAATAATCATGTAACCCCCCCTACTCTGACTGAACTGTGGGATACTAATATTAAAATCACTAAATAATAATAAATAATAGCAGATGTTTGAATTTCAGACTTCATATTTCTCAGAAAATACACAATAACACAAAACCTCTTATTCTAGCAAGTATCTGAGTTTACAGGAGCAATATTTAAAATCTGTCCCTATTTTTGGGTCTTTGTCCCACCATTATTTTTGGCTTTGTCCAGATTTTTTGCTCTGATAGATTGAGAGGTATATGGATTATGGACTCAACACAACCTTTAATGGTGATCAGCTTACAACCCAGCAATTCTCTCAAGCTAAATGCCCTGAACATACTTCTTTAGGTTCCATTACACAACTACAAAGTCAGTCACCAACGTTTAGTTCAATCTGTAAAATGTTTTATTTCGAAACAAAACAAAAAAAAGACCCGAGATTATACCAAGTGTTTTTCCTACTGCATTAGTCCTCTGTAGAATAGGGCAAAATATATTTTAACAATGTAAACGTATGTGTGTAAAAAAGATGTGTATTGTAATTGGCCAGTCAGCAATTCTCTCAAGCTAAATGCCCCAAACATATGCCTTTAGGTTTGATTACACAACTACAAAGTCAATCGCCAATGTTTAGTCCAAACTGTAAAATGTTTTATTATAAAAAAAAAAAGAAAAAAAAAGACCTGAGATTATACAAAATAGGGCAAAACATCTTTTAACAATGCAAACGTATGTATGTGTACAGTCAGGGGCATATTGTAATCATCCAGTAACTTTGATCAACTGCAACTTATTTCTATTAACAAGTAAAGTGTGACCTAAAGAAACCTCTAAGCCAAACAATAAATGTAACAATAATATTTACAGCCACCTGGCACCTGTCAGAGCAGGAAACACATTTGTAATCCAAAAAAGGAACCTTACTATTGAAGCTATAAGAATGTCTTCCAATGTCTGTTGCTGGTAGAGTCCCTTAGCTGAAAGGACCAGAATAACGTCACCTAGACATCAAGAAGCATGAAGGTAAAATACTAATTTGTTTTTGTCATGCTAATTTTCCACATCGATATGCAGCAGCTGCTTCAGTAAAATATGCATTATTTGCAATAACACTGAAGCTAGTACTACAATACAACCACAAGCACACACTCTGACTGGAACTTAAACTCTGTCATGGATTTTGGTTGTTCTAGTTTGCATTGGGAAGCTTAGTTTTAAGGTATACAATTATTTTGTTTTGCAGAAGTTTTATTGATCCTGAGTTGTGGTGGAGATTAATTGTATTTTCGAAGTGACTTATCCAAGCGTTCCCAGAGAAATTAGGTTCTACAGATGTTTAAAGTGAAATTACATTACCCAATGTGGTAATGGAATGATTTACTGATGCCGAATAAACATTTTGTCCTCAGAAATATGCCTACAGAGCATGTAAGCTAATTCAGATATACCACAGTGCAATGTCTACAGGGGTGGCAGGGTGCACAACAAACACTGCTACACCCTAGTCCCCTATGCCCATTGTTAAAATTGCAGTTACTAAACTTATTTCACGCTTGACATCGGTCTCCTGTTTTTACGCTGCAGCGGATTAACAGCACCTATACTCTTAACCATCCAATTGACTGGTAACAACAAAAAATAAGGTAATTCTTGGAGTCAGCACCTCAGTGGAAAAAGCAATATTACAACATTGTCACTGTAAGATGTGCTTCTAAGAAACTATTAACCAAACCTTGACTCTTACCTTTAAACAGATTTTGTGATCTGCTGCAAACACCCCTAATAAGTAGTTGACAGAGAAAAACAAAACCTGCAAATTTCCTGTATCTACTTCTGCTTTCCGGAGCAATAATATAAAAAAAAAAGAAAAACATATCCTAGATGTAAACATAAAATCCTGAATTGAAGGGGCCACCCAGGAACTTGGGGCACATAATTATTTTGCCCTCAAAACCGGTAAATACCAAGAAATTCGGTATGGATGAGAGGTATGTAAAGAGGGGTGAAATTCATGTTGGGAATAGGAGAAGATATTGTTTAAAAGACAGGTTACTTGTTGAGAGTGGATGCAGTTTTCAAGGTTCATAGACATAGAAAATAGTATGTCAATGGGTCTGAAGTTAGAGAGTATAGCACATAGGCCAACCATAGGGCAGTGCAGGATATACGACTGTTTTCATGAGGTAGGGAACAGGGATTCCTGTATAGATCTATTTATAAGGATAGGGACAGGGTAGGTAATGGCATCAGCATCTGGTATGAAGTATTCTGAAGGGGTCTATTTTACATAATCGAAACATAAAAAGAGCAAACGCTTTTTAATCGAACACTAATGGTCGAAACCAGAAAATATCGAATACACGAAACAGCAATTTTTTTCCCAAGGGAAAAAAGTCGCTGGGCCGTTGTCAGGACTTTGCTGTTTCCTCCACTGTGGTACGATCTCGGATTTGGTATATTTAAGTAGGGGGTGTGGGGGGCGAAGCCCTCCACTTTATTTTGTCTCTGGATTTTTTTTTTTGAGCAGTGATTTTTTTTTCCTTGGGGAAAACAATCACTGTTCTGTGCATTTGATATATTCTGATTTCGAGCATTATTGTTCTGTTAAAGAGCATTCCCTCTTCTTGTGTTTCAGTCTTGAAGGGAGGTTGTCTGGTACTAGAGTGGTTGGTTTTAATTTAGTGAGATTTTACTTTGTCACGTTAATGGGTACAGGCTGGAGAGTGAAGGAGTTAGAGTTTTTAGTTGGTGGAGATTTAGTCTATGGGATTGAACTGGAGTTGTGTTTAGTCCCTGTTGTGGCTGCATTGATGAAACAGTTTGGGCTGGGTGGGTTTCCCAGCTTTCAGAAGTTGAATGATGGTTGACCAGAATTTTCTGGAATATCTGTAGATGATGATAATTTGCAGGAGTTCCATTGGTTTGCCAGGCACTTCACACTTTACCTCCACATTGCATTATTTGTTTAGTTCTGAATGTTAAGCTAAGGTGCAGGTTTATTTACTATCTTTTTATCTGCTGACTGACAACCATGCGGTTCAGCTACTTGCTGTCTTCTTTTGTTCAGTTTACGGCCTGCCATTAGGGGCTAGGTTGCATTTGTGCGAAATAAAATGGAATATTTACTTTTTTATAAACGTGCTGGTAGAAAACCACATGGGAAGGAGAGTTAGCTGTGCTGTAGCTAAAAGCAACTTGTTCTTTTCATTTGCTCTGTTTAATGTCTGTCATTATGGGCAAGTATGTATTTTTGTGAAATATATTGTAATATTTATTCTTTGGCCAAGATATGTATGAAACTAATTTGAAACAGTCCCTGACTTCACAGATTGTCCCTACATTTGCCTAATGATAAGCTATAATTTTCATTTATTTAATTAATTAATTAGTTAATTAATTAATTAATTAATTAATTAATTAATTAATTAATTAAATTTAATTTTATTACCTTCTTAAAATACTCAACTATCTATTACCCACAAGAAAAATAAGAGCAAAAACTAGGCACATACCTTGGCTATCTAAAGATACCCTAGCAATGCTGAAGTAAAGAGACATGGCATGTTCCACTTATCACACTACCAAAAATAACAGACCACACAACATATCAGCAGCTACGTAACCAGACTAAGAGAGAGAGATAAAAATAGACAAGCAAAACTATTTCCTTTCAAATCAGCAAACCCACCAATTTAACCCCAGAAAATGTTGGCAAAACATTAACAATTTTCTCAACCCATGCTAAACCCCCACCCCCCCCCCCCACTCACCAACTCCAAGGTTTTAGACCCAATAGCTACACAATTTAAAACCCACTTCATTAACTCAATCACATCTCTTCTTGGTAATCTGATGAATCAGCCTCGCACTGTACCCCTTTCCTCTTCTGACTCCCCCATCCCCTTCTCTTTAACCCCAATCCAAACAAACTACATAAAATCTCTCATTTCCAAACTCAAATGCTGGTGTCTAGCAGCTGATAAATTACCTAATGATTTTTTTAAAACTGCTGCCCCCTCAATCGCCCATCCCATATCAGTCCTAATCAACCATTTTATTTCTGAACAATATGTACCCCATCTATGGAAAATATCCCACATCATTCTCCTACACAAAGGTGGCCTCTCTAAGGATCTAACTACCATCCCATAGCCATACTCCCCCCTCTAGCCAAAATCTTAGAAAAATGCATTCACTCTCAACTCTTTGCCCACCTCCTTAATCACAAACTCCTCTCCCCCACACAACATGGCTTTAGGCCAAAACATAGTACCAGTACTGCCCTGCTATCTGTCACAAACACCATTCAATATCTTTTAAACAGAGGCCAAATGGTCTCCTCCATAGTCCCTGACATGTCAACAGTCTTTGACACCATCTACCACCAAGTCCTACTAAATAAACTAGCATCCCATGCCCTCAGCACAACAGCATTGTCCTGGTTCCATAGTTATCTCTCTGTCAGCAAGCCACCAAATGGGAGAACAACTTGTCCCCCCTTCTACCCATCACTATTGGTGTACCGCACAGATCCATTACTTGGCCCCCTTCTTTTAACAATTTTTACTAACAACCTCAGCTCTTTAACTCAACTAGCCTCCATAATTCAATATGCCGATGACTCTTCATTAATCTGCACAGCCCCCACCCCCTATGACCTACAAATACAAATATCTTTCCAGAACATAGAAAACTACCTCACTCGCCATCAACTCATACTTAACTCCAACAAAACCAAGTTAATTGTCTTCAATTACAATAAACCCAAAACATGTCTGAGTCCACTTTCTATCCTTTCCACAAATGGAACCAGAATAGATCCCACCAGCCAAGCCAAACTTCTAGGTGTCATAATCGATGATAACCTAAGGTTTGACACCCACATCTCCCTTACCATCAAAAAAGTCCACTCCAAACTTAGCACCCTTTATAGAATTAAACCTTACCTTACAGACAATGCCAGGCTAGCCACTGCCCGCACACATCTACTCTCCACCTTCCTCTATGGCTCCCTAGTATTTACAAACATTCATAAATCTGGCCTAAATAATCTGGAATCATGCTACAACAAAATCGCCAAGTTTGTCACAGGCCACCCTTACAGAACCCACCTCTGCTCTGTACTCTCGCAACTTAAATGGTTAGAACTACTAAACCTTCTAACATTTAACCAACTGTCCATAGTCCAAATTATAATATATAAACCTAACAACTGGATGGCACATATCAATCTAGTCCAAACCAACAGCAATCCTAGAGCTCTAAGATCCTCAAATAAACTATCGTTAAAGATTACCCAAGCCCACGACACATAGGGCAGCACACTTTTTTTCCCATAAAATTGTCAAACTCTGGAACACTCTTCCTCAACCTATGGCTAAAATACCCAGCATTCATGAGTTTAAAAACCTCCTTAAGGAACATCTAGCAAAACACTGGCTCTGCTCCTGCCATACTCCTGGTTAAGCTACCTACTACTCCCTTACATTACCCTAAACTAGCTCATTCTCACAGCTACAACTGTCAACTGCTGAAGGCTATCTTGATTCTGCACTCAGTTTCAGTTAGCAGTGCTTAGACATATACTGCTTTGTCTTTAACTGTTATGTAGACTGCATTTCTTCATCTTGCAATTACTGTATCACACTGTTATCACTATTAAATCATGCTGCCAGTTTTTATCACTAACTGTGCCATTTTTTGTTAAACTTTTTAATTTATTTGTTAATTATTTGCTAATTATTGTTATATAACTAATTTCTTTACTGACTTGCTTTATACATTGTTGATTAATACATGTTCAATTTGCTTGTTTAATACTGTCTGTCTGTATGTATGGAGCTTTTCTCCCCAGGCCTCCGCTGAAAATGGGCCTCATGCTCAGTTGGACATTACCTGGTAAACAAACAAAATAAATAAATATAATATGTACTCCCTGGGTGCTGTTTGTTTGAAACCACATTGAAACTGTCCCCGATTTTGCAGAATAACAACTTTGTCTCATTTTTTGAGCGTGCTTCATAAAATTTGTAGTTTTCTGGCAAATCACTGAAGACTGCAGTCACTAAGTGGGATGGGGCAGATGTTGGCTGTGGATGAAGGCAACTTAGTTTCTTGTTTGCTCAGCTTATATTTTGTCATCATAAGAATAGTGTGCATTGATATGAAATAAGTTGGAATAATTACTCTACAAGTACTGTTTGTGTGAAACAAAAATTCAGACAGTTCTTGATTTTCCAGAATGGCTTTGAATTTGCCTAATATTTTGATCAAGGCCTTAAATTTTGTGGTCTGGCAACTGGTTAAGGATCTCAATCACTGTAGGGTTGATCATCTTGTCATCTGCTCAGCCTATAGTTTGCTTTACAGCACGGCCGTCTATTTGTATGAAATACGCTTTTGGTACTGTTTGTGTGAAGTCACATCAAAATTGTCTCTGATTTCACAGAATATCCTTCATTTTGCCTCATTTTGATCTGTTCCCCATAAAATTTGTGTTTTTTTTTTGACAAGTCAGTGATGACTATAGCTATCAAATAATGACTAACTTAGACTTCACATCCTTCAAATAGTCTATGGCAATGTCAACCTTATTGATATAGCAAATTCAAAGTATATTAGAACAATATCTAAAATCTGTCTGTGCTTCAGGGCTTTTGTCCCTCAATATATTTTGTTTTTTTGTCTCTAATTCTTGCACTAAAAGGTTGAGAGGTATTATTTTTATCATTGTCAGATGAAGAGTACACATCAAAGTAACTATATCTGCTGGGTGGTGGTGGTGGATGAACATAACTTATCTTCTGATCATTTGCTCACTTAAACATCTGGTTTCACAGGGACAATGTACCTTTTTGTCCACTAATGTGAAATGAGTGTGGGCTGACTACTGCTTATGTGAAACAAAGTTAAAATTTCAGAGCTTCCGGCTCTCCCTGAGTTTGCCAGATGCTCCTAATGTTGCCTTACATTGGGTTTGTTCTTCATAAACTTGTTGAGGTTTGCAGTCACTAAATAATTACACATAGCTGAGTTTCAGACTTCACATTATTCAGAAAATGAATGCTAATGCAAAACAGTTATTTTAGCAACTTTAAGTATATAACAGCAATATTTTGACCTGATTCTTGCTTTTTACTACAATCAGATGAAGTGTACATAGGAAAGTGACTATGGTTACTGGGTGGGTTTGGGGGATAGCTGTGGATAAAAGAAACTTACCTTCTTGTCATTTGACAAGTTTAAACTACTTGGCCTTGTTTTGACCAATGTGCATTTATGTGAAAAAATATTGAATTTTGGGGCTACTATGTGTTTGTACAAAACAAACCTAAAATGCATTACCATGTCCATAATTATTATTTTGCCACAATCAGACACCTCTCTGAGATGTTCACAGTCAACAATAGAGCTATACTTGATAAATACAGCAACTGTCAGTATATGAAAATGGGTTATCCTACATTCATAACCAAGTTAAACTGTTACTAGTCTCGATTTTCAGGATTAGAATGCATTTGTAAAAAGCAGGATGAAATACTTAAATGTGGTTATTTTTATTGCAGTCAGTCATTTGAAGTATATAAAGTCAAGAGGTTATAATTGATGAGTACAGACATTGATGGATTATTCTGAAAACAGTTTGAATGTCCTTAAATACGTGGAGATGAATCCCAAAGAACATGTAAAGTTACATACAGTGCCTCCCAAAAGTGTGGGAGGGTGTGAGCCCATGGACTGAAATCTGTCCAGAGTAAAAGGTACATGCAATCTATCACTGATGCCAGTCATTAGAATTCCATAATTATTAGTGTTCAAAAATGTACATTGATGCAAAACATGTTGTCATTCTATTACCTTTTTAGCTGAATTGGACCAAAATTTAAAATTGTCCCTGGTTTTGGATTTTGCCCCCAATTATTTTTGACTTTGTTCAGGATTCTTCAAGTAAATGGGTTGAGTATTTCTTTGCTTTCATATAACTAAAGCAATAGAAAAAAACAACACATTTCCCAGGACAAATCTCCCTGCACCCCTTACACACCTCACTTATATTATGTCACAATGAATACACTCTAATTAGTTTAACGTACCTTAATTATATGCAATTAGTTAGATCCTGCATGAGAAACTGCAGAAAGTCACACTTTACAGTTCAGTTATAAGCTTCATCCATTTCTTTTTGTTTCATTTACAGAGTTAGGTCACACATTCTAAGGCCACAGGAAGCACACATATTTACATACTGCACATTAAACAGAGCTCAAATGTAGCTTATCAATGTGCCTACAGTTTGAAATAAGAAAAAAACGTGTTTTAAATATTTTTCTGCCTTAGCATAGCAAACATACATACATATTCTATGAAACTTCGAAATTAGAATGCTGTCACAGGAGACTATGCTAGATAACCTTTAATTAATTCAATAGTTAAAACAATCCAGATATACAAACATTATGTTTACATGTTTGTATACTTGGATTGTTTTAACTATTGGATTAATTTAAGGTTATCTGGCATAGTCTCATGTGACAGAGTTATAATTTTGAAGTTTCACAGTTTGTCTATAAATCGGCATTGGGCATATCTACATATTCTCGCAGAGTATAGTATAACATCTCTAATTTAAAAAATCTCTCTCTCTCGCTCTCTCTCTATATATATATATATATATATATATATATACACACACACACACACACATCTATATCTATGTATATGTATATATAAGCTGAAACTGAAAGAGGTCCAATAGAATATGTGTGTGTGTGTGTGTGTGTGTGTATCTATATACATATATATAAATGTATACAATGAGGCAATATATATAAACATTAGGGACTATTTGTAAGCAAGTGGCGACTTTGGATATGTAGCCAGATGTTGTCCATTGAAATGTTTTGTGCAGCTGTGGTGCAATGAAATCAACTGACTGCACTCAAAGCATTTACAAAAGGTGGTTGTATAAAGCAATTACTTAGAGTTGATGTAAAAACGGAGGGATTAGTTAGTGATCTGATTTCTGTACAAGAACAACATTAGAGATGCCCATTTCAGTGACAGCTGAATGGGGAGGGGGGTTCAGTATGAGTTGTAACTGTTAAGGCTTTGCAGTGTCAGTAGGTAAGTTGCTAAACAAGGTCAGGAATATATTGGCAAGAGATGGACAGAAGTGATTATTTGCAAATTTATTAACAGTGGAACAGAAAGGGAAGACTAGAACTTTCTTTGAGAGGTTTTGTACTTGTGCTCTGAGGGGTGCAATAGTGTGTGATAGTGTTGACTAGTTTGATTTGATAAGTGAAGTGCATGGAAAGGCATAGTCATGTTTCAAAGGTAAGTTATTGATTGTTGCAGAGGAGCATGGCTAAAATGGCCGATGGATTCTGTAACCACAGACTTGAAGTGGGAATGAAAGGCATAGATGAGTTTGAGAGTAAGTCTGCATATTTATAGGTGTGAATTGGAGTGATGGAAATTCCAAAGTATCAGTAATGGCAACTGAATAAAACTGTTCTTCTGATTTCTGGTGCAACAACCTCCTCCATGCTACTACTGTCCTTACTGTTCCATTCTGATTTATGGTGCAGCAACCTCCTCCATGCTACTACTGTCCTTACTGTCCCATTATGATTTATGGTGCAACAACCTCCTCCATGCTACCACTTTCCTTACTGTTCCATTCTGATTTATGGTGCAACAACCTCCTCCATGCAACTACTGTCCTTACTGTCCCATTCTGATTTATGGTGCAACAACCTCCTCCATGCTACTACTGCCCTTACTGTTCCTTTCTGATTTATGGTGCAACAACCTCCTCCATGCTACTACTGTCCTTACTGTCCCATTCTGATTTATGGTGCAACAACCTCCTCCATGCTACTACTGTCCTTACTGTTCCATTCTGATTTATGGTGCAACAACCTCCTCCATGCTACTACTGTCCTTACTGTTCCATTCTGATTTATGGTGCAACAACCTCCTCCATGCTACTACTGTCCTTACTGTTCCATTCTGATTTATGGTGCAACAACCTCCTCCATGCTACTACTGTCCTTACTGTTCCATTCTGATTTATGGTGCAACAACCTCCTCCATGCTACTACTGTCCTTACTGTCCCATTCTGATTTATGGTGCAACAACCTCCTCCATGCTACCACTTTCCTTACTGTTCCATTCTGATTTATGGTGCAACAACCTCCTCCATGCTACTACTGTCCTTACTGTTCCATTCTGATTTATGGTGCAACAACCTCCTCCATGCTACTACTGTCCTTACTGTTCCAATCTGATTTATGGTGCAACAACCTCCTCCATGCTACTACTGTCCTTACTGTCCCATTCTGATTTATGGTGCAACAACCTCCTACATGCTACTACTGTCCTTACTGTCCCATTCTGATTTATGGTGAAACAACCTCCTCCATGCAACTACTGTCCTTACTGTCCCATTCTGATTTATGGTGCAACAACCTCCTCCATGCTACCACTTTCCTTACTGTTCCTTTCTGATTTATGGTGCAACAACCTCCTCCATGCTACTACTGTCCTTACTGTCCCATTCTGATTTATGGTGCAACAACCTCCTCCATGCTACCACTTTCCTTACTGTTCCTTTCTGATTTATGGTGCAACAACCTCCTCCATGCTGCTACTGTCCTTATTGTTCCAATTCTGATTTATGGTGCATCAACCTCCTCCATGCTACCACTTTCCTTACTGTTCCTTTCTGATTTATGGTGCAACAACCTCCTCCATGCTACTACTGTCCTTACTGTCCCATTCTGATTTATGGTGCATCAACCTCCTCCATGCTACTACTGTCCTTACTGTCCCATTCTGATTTATGGTGCAACAACCTCCTCCATGCTACTACTGTCCTTACTGTCCCATTCTGATTTATGGTGCAACAACCTCCTCCATGCTACCACTTTCCTTACTGTTCCTTTCTGATTTATGGTGCAACAACCTCCTCCATGCTGCTACTGTCCTTATTGTTCCAATTCTGATTTATGGTGCAACAACCTCCTCCATGCTACCACGTACCTTACTGTCCCATTCTGATTTATGGTGCAACAATCTCCTCCATGCTACTACTGTCCTTACTGTCCCATTCTGATTTATGGTGAAACAACCTCCTCCATGCTACCACTTTCTTTACTGTTCCATTCTCATTTATGGTGCAACAACCTCCTCCATGCTACTATTGTCCTTACTGTCCCATTCTGATTTATGGTGCAACAACCTCCTCCATGCTACTACTGTCCTTACTGTCCCATTCTGATATATGGTGCAACAACCTCCTCCATGCAACTACTGTACTTAATGTCCCATTCTGATTTATGGTGCAACAACCTCCTCCATGCTACTACTGTCCTTACTGTCCCATTCTGATTTATGGTGCAACAACCTCCTCCATGCTACTACTGTCCTTACTGTCCCATTCTGATTTATGGTGCAACAACCTCCTCCATGCTACTACTGCCCTTACTATTCCAATTCTGATTTATGGTGCAACAACCTCCTCCATGCTACTACTGTCCTTACTGTTCCATTCTGATTTATGGTGCAACAACCTCCTCCATGCTACTAGTGTCCTTACTGTCCCATTCTGATTTATGGTGCAACAACCTCCTCCATGCTACTACTGTACTTACTGTTCCATTCTGATTTCTGGTGAAACAACCTCCTCCATGCTACTACTGTACTTACTGTTCCATTATGATTTATGGTGCAACAACCTCCTCCATGCTGCCACTGTCCTTACTGTTCCAATTCTGATTTATGGTGCAACAACCTCCTCCATGCTACTACTGTCCTTACTGTCCCATTCTGATTTATGGTGCAACAACCTCCTCCATGCTACTACTGTACTTACTGTTCCATTCTGATTTCTGGTGAAACAACCTCCTCCATGCTACTACTGTACTTACTGTTCCATTATGATTTATGGTGCAACAACCTCCTCCATGCTACTACTGTCCTTACTGTCCCATTCTGATTTCTAGTGCAACAACCTCCTCCAAGCTACTACTGTCCTTACTGTTCCATTCTGATTTCTGGTGAAACAACCTCCCCCATGCTACTACTGTACTTACTGTCCCATTCTGATTTATGGTGCAACAACCTCCTCCATGCTACTAGTGTCCTTACTGTCCCATTCTGATTTATGGTGCAACAACCTCCTCCATGCTACTACTGTCCTTACTGTCCCATTCTGATTTATGGTGCAACAACCTCCTCCATGCTACTACTGTCCTTACTGTCCCATTCTGATTTATGGTGCAACAACCTCCTCCATGCTACTACTGTCCTTACTGTCCCATTCTGATTTCTGGTGCAACAACCTCCATCATGCTACTGCTGTCCTTACTATCCCATTCTGATTTCTGGTGCAACAACCTCCTCCATGCTACTACTGTCCTTACTGTCCCATTCTGATTTATGGTGCAACAACCTCCTCCATGCTACTACTGTCCTTACTGTTCCATTCTGATTTATGGTGCAACAGCCTCCTCCATGCTACCACTTTCCTTACTGTCCCATTCTGATTTATGGTGCAACAACCCCTTCCATGCTACTACTTTCCTTACTGTTCCATTCTGATTTATGGTGCATCAACCTCCTCCATGCTACCACTTTCCTTACTGTCCCATTCTGATTTATGGTGCAACAACCTCCTCCATGCTACTACTGTCCTTACTGTTCCATTCTGATTTATGGTACAACAACCTCCTCCAAGCTACCACTTTCCTTACTGTCCCATTCTGATTTATGGTGCAACAACCTCCTCCATGCTACTACTTTCCTTACTGTCCCATTCTGATTTATGGTGCAACAACCTCCTCCATGCTACTACTGTCCTTACTGTCCCATTCTGATTTATGGTGCAACAACCTCCTCCATGCTACTACTGTCCTTACTGTCCCATTCTGATTTATGGTGCAACAACCTCCTCCATGCTACTCCTGTCCTTACTGTCCCATTCTGATTAATGGTGCAACAACCTCCTCCATGCTACTACTGTCCTTACTGTTCCATTCTGATTTATGGTGCAACAACCACCTACATGCTACTACTGTCCTTACTGTCCCATTCTGATTTATGGTGCAACAACCTCCTCCATGCTACTACTGTCCTTACTGTTCCATTCTGATTTCTGGTGCAACAACCTCCTCCATGCTACTACTGTCCTTACTGTCCCATTCTGATTTATGGTGCAACAACCTCCTCCATGCTACCACTTTCCTTACTGTTCCTTTCTGATTTATGGTGCAACAACCTCCTCCATGCTGCTACTGTCCTTATTGTCCCATTCTGATTTATGGTGCAACAACCTTCTCCATGCTACTACTGTCCTTACTGTCCCATTCTGATTTATGGTGCAACAACCTCCTCCATGCTACCACTTTCCTTACTGCTCCATTCTGATTTCTGGTGCAACAACCTCCTCCATGCTACTACTGTCCTTACTGTCCCATTCTGATTTATGGTGCAACAACCTCCTCCATGCTACCACTTTCCTTACTGTTCCAATTCTGATTTATGGTGCAACAACCTCCTCCATGCTACCGCTTTCCTTACTGCTCCATTCTGATTTCTGGTGCAACATCCTCCTCCATGCTACTACTGTCCTTACTGTCCCATTCTGATTTATGGTGCAACAACCTCCTCCATGCTACTACTGTCCTTACTGTCCCATTCAGATTTATGGTGCAACAACCTCCTCCATGCTACTACTGTCCTTACTGTCCCATTCTGATTTATGGTGCAACAACCTCCTCCATGCTACCACTTTCCTTACTGTCCCATTCTGATTTATGGTGCAACAACCCCCTCCATGCTACTACTTTCCTTACTGTTCCATTCTGATTTATGGTGCATCAACCTCCTCCATGCTACCACTTTCCTTACTGTCCCATTCTGATTTATGGTGCAACAACCTCCTCCATGCTACTACTGTCCTTACTGTCCCATTCTGATTTATGGTGCAACAACCTCCTCCATGCTACCACTTTCCTTACTGTCCCATTCTGATTTATGGTGCAACAACCTCCTCCATGCTACTACTTTCCTTACTGTCCCATTCTGATTTATGGTGCAACAACCTCCTCCATGCTACTACTGTCCTTACTGTTCCAATTCTGATTTATGGTGCAACAACCTCCTCCATGCTACTACTGTCCTTACTGTCCCATTCTGATTTATGGTGCAACAACCTCCTCCATGCTACTACTGTCCTTACTGTCCCATTCTGATTTATGGTGCAACAGCCTCCTCCATGCTACTACTGTCCTTACTGTCCCATTCTGATTTATGATGCAACAGCCTCCTCCATGCTACTACTGTCCTTACTGTCCCATTCTGATTTATGGTGCAACAGCCTCCTCCATGCTACTACTGTCCTTACTGTCCCATTCTGATTTTTGGTGCAACAACCTCCTCCATGCTACTACGGTCCTTACTGTCCCTTTCTGATTTATGGTGCAACAACCTCCTCTATGCTACCACTTTCCTTACTGTTCCATTCTGATTTATGGTGCAACAACCTCCTTCATGCTACTACTGTCCTTACTGTCCCATTCTGATTTATGGTGCAACAACCACCTCCATGCTACTACTGTCCTTACTGTCCCATTCTGATATATGGTGCAACAACCTCCTCCATGCTACTACTGTCCTTACTGTCCCATTCTGATTTATGGTGCAACAACCTCCTCCATGCTACTACTGCCCTTACTGTTCCATTTCTGATTTATGGTGCAACAACCTCCTCCATGCTACCACTTTCCTTACTGTTCCATTCTGATTTATGGTGCAACAACCTCCTCTATGCTACTACTGTCCTTACTGTCCCATTCTGATTTATGGTGCAACAACCTCCTCCATGCTACTACTGTCCTTACTGTCCCATTCTGATTTATGGTGCAACAACCTCCTCCATGCTACCACTTTCCTTACTGTTCCATTCTGATTTATGGTGCAACAACCTCCTCCATGCTACTACTGTCCTTACTGTCCCATTCTGATTTATGGTGCAACAACCTCCTCCATGCTACTACTGTCCTTACTGTCCCATTCTGATATATGGTGCAACAACCTCCTCCATGCTACTACTGTCCTTACTGTCCCATTCTGATTTATGGTGCAACAACCTCCTCCATGCTACTACTGCCCTTACTGTTCCAATTCTGATTTATGGTGCAACAACCTCCTCCATGCGACTACTGTCCCATTCTGATTTATGGTGCAACAACCTCCTCCATGCTACCACTTTCCTTACTGTCCCATTCTGATTTATGGTGCAACAACCTCCTCCATGCTACTACTGTCCTTACTGTCCCATTCTGATTTATAGTGCAACAACCTCCTCCATGCTACTACTGTCCTTACTGTCCCATTCTGATTTATGGTGCAACAACCTCCTCCATGCTGCCACTGTCCTTACTGTTCCAATTCTGATTTATGGTGCATCAACCTCCTCCATGCTACTACTGTCCTTACTGTCCCATTCTGATTTATAGTGCAACAACCTCCTCCATGCTACTACTGTCCTTACTGTCCCATTCTGATTTATGGTGCAACAACCTCCTCCATGCTGCCACTGTCCTTACTGTTCCATTCTGATTTATGGTGCAACAACCTCCTTCATGCTACTACTGTCCTTACTGTCCCATTCTGATTTATGGTGCAACAACCACCTCCATGCTACTACTGTCCTTACTGTCCCATTCTGATATATGGTGCAACAACCTCCTCCATGCTACTACTGTCCTTACTGTCCCATTCTGATTTATGGTGCAACAACCTCCTCCATGCTACTACTGCCCTTACTGTTCCATTTCTGATTTATGGTGCAACAACCTCCTCCATGCTACCACTTTCCTTACTGTTCCATTCTGATTTATGGTGCAACAACCTCCTCTATGCTACTACTGTCCTTACTGTCCCATTCTGATTTATGGTGCAACAACCTCCTCCATGCTACTACTGTCCTTACTGTCCCATTCTGATTTATGGTGCAACAACCTCCTCCATGCTACCACTTTCCTTACTGTTCCATTCTGATTTATGGTGCAACAACCTCCTCCATGCTACTACTGTCCTTACTGTCCCATTCTGATTTATGGTGCAACAACCTCCTCCATGCTACTACTGTCCTTACTGTCCCATTCTGATATATGGTGCAACAACCTCCTCCATGCTACTACTGTCCTTACTGTCCCATTCTGATTTATGGTGCAACAACCTCCTCCATGCTACTACTGCCCTTACTGTTCCAATTCTGATTTATGGTGCAACAACCTCCTCCATGCGACTACTGTCCCATTCTGATTTATGGTGCAACAACCTCCTCCATGCTACTACTGTCCTTACTGTCCTATTCTGATTTATGGTGCAACAACCTCCTCCATGCTACTACTGTCGTTACTGTCCCAATTCTGATTTATGGTGCAACAACCTCCTCCATGCTACTACTGTCCTTACTGTTCCAATTCTGATTTATGGTGGAACAACCTCCTCCATGCTACTACTGTCCTTACTGTTCCATTCTGATTTATGGTGCAACAACCTCCTCCATGCTACTACTGTCCTTACTGTTCCATTCTGATTTATGGTGCAACAACCTCCTCCATGCTACTACTGTCCTTACTGTCCCATTCTGATTTATGGTGCAACAACCTCCTCCATGCTACTACTGTCCTTACTGTCCCATTCTGATTAATGGTGCAACAACCTCCTCCATGCTACTACTGTCCTTACTGTTCCAATTCTGATTTATGGTGCAACAACCTCCTCCATGCTACTACTGTACTTACTGTTCCATTCTGATTTATGGTGCAACAACCTCCTCCATGCTACTGCTGTCCTTACTGTCCCATTCTGATTTATGGTGCAACAACCTCCTCCATGCTACTACTGTCCTTACTGTTCCAATTCTGATTTATGGTGCAACAACCTCCTCCATGCTACTACTGTACTTACTGTTCCATTCTGATTTATGGTGCAACAACCTCCTCCATGCTACTACTGTCCTTACTGTTCCATTCTGATTTATGGTGCAACAACCTCCTCCATGCTACTACTGTCCTTACTGTTCCAATTCTGATTTATGGTGCAACAACCTCCTCCATGCTACTACTGTCCTTACTGTTCCATTCTGATTTATGGTGCAACAACCTCCTCCATGCTACTACTGTCCTTACTGTTCCAATTCTGATTTATGGTGCAACAACCTCCTCCATGCTACTACTGTACTTACTGTCCCATTTTGATTTATGGTGCAACAACCTCCTACATGCTACTACTGTCCTTACTGTCCCATTATGATTTATGGTGCAACAACCTCCTACATGCTACTACTTTCCTTACTGTCCCATTATGATTTATGGTGCAACAACCTCCTCCATGCTACTACTGTCCTTACTGTTCCATTCTGATTTATGGTGCAACAACCTCCTCCATGCTACCACTTTCCTTACTGTCCCATTCTGATTTATGGTGCAGCAACCTCCTCCATGCTACTACTGTCCTTATTGTTCCAATTCTGATTTATGGTGCAACAACCTCCTCCATTCTACCACTTTCCTTACCATCCCATTCTGATTTATGGTGCAACAACCTCCTCCATGCTACTACTGTCCTTACTGTTCCAATTCTGATTTATGGTGCAACAACCTCCTCCATGCTACTACTGTCCTTACTGTCCCATTCTGATTTATGGTGCAACAACCTCCTCCATGCTACTACTGTCCTTACTGTCCCATTCTGATTTATGGTGCAACAGCCTCCTCCATGCTACTACTGTCCTTACTGTCCCATTCTGATTCATGATGCAACAGCCTCCTCCATGCTACTACTGTCCTTACTGTCCCATTCTGATTTATGGTGCAACAGCCTCCTCCATGCTACTACTGTCCTTACTGTCCCATTCTGATTTTTGGTGCAACAACCTCCTCCATGCTACTACTGTCCTTACTGTCCCTTTCTGATTTATGGTGCAACAACCTCCTCCATGCTACCACTTTCCTTACTGTTCCATTCTGATTTATGGTGCAACAACCTCCTCCATGCTACTACTGTCCTTACTGTCCCATTCTGATTTATGGTGCAACAACCTCCTCCATGCTACTACTGTCCTTACTGTCCCATTCTGATATATGGTGCAACAACCTCCTCCATGCTACTACTGTCCTTACTGTCCCATTCTGATTTATGGTGCAACAACCTCCTCCATGCTACTACTGTCCTTACTGTCCCATTCTGATTTATGGTGCAACAACCTCCTACATGCTACTACTGTCCTTACTGTTCCATTCTGATTTATGGTGCAACAACCACCTACATGCTACTACTGTACTTACTGTTCCATTCTGATTTATGGTGAAACAACCTCCTCCATGCTACTACTGTCCTTACTGTCCCATTCTGATTTATGGTGAAACAACCTCCTCCATGCTACTACTGCCCTTACTGTTCCATTTCTGATTTATGGTGCAACAACCTCCTCCATGCTACCACTTTCCTTACTGTTCCATTCTGATTTATGGTTCAACAACCTCCTCCATGCTACTACTGTCCTTACTGTCCCATTCTGATTTATGGTGCAACAACCTCCTCCATGCTACTACTGTCCTTACTGTCCCATTCTGATTTATGGTGCAACAACCTCCTCCATGCTACCACTTTCCTTACTGTTCCATTCTGATTTATGGTGCAACAACCTCCTCCATGCTACTACTGTCCTTAGTGTCCCATTCTGATTTATGGTGCAACAACCTCCTCCATGCTACTACTGTCCTTACTGTCCCATTCTGATATATGGTGCAACAACCTCCTCCATGCTACTACTGTCCTTACTGTCCCATTCTGATTTATGGTGCAACAACCTCCTCCATGCTACTACTGCCCTTACTGTTCCAATTCTGATTTATGGTGCAACAACCTCCTCCATGCTGCTACTGTCCCATTCTGATTTATGGTGCAACAACCTCCTCCATGCTACCACTTTCCTTACTGTCCCATTCTGATTTATGGTGCAACAACCTCCTCCATGCTACTACTGTCGTTACTGTCCCAATTCTGATTTATGGTGCAACAACCTCCTCCATGCTACTACTGTCCTTACTGTTCCAATTCTGATTTATGGTGCAACAACCTCCTCCATGCTACTACTGTCCTTACTGTTCCATTCTGATTTATGGTGCAACAACCTCCTCCATGCTACTACTGTCCTTACTGTTCCATTCTGATTTATGGTGCAACAACCTCCTCCATGCTACTACTGTCCTTACTGTTCCAATTCTGATTTATGGTGCAACAACCTCCTCCATGCTACTACTGTCCTTACTGTTCCATTCTGATTTATGGTGCAACAACCTCCTCCATGCTACTACTGTCCTTACTGTCCCATTCTGATTTATGGTGCAACAACCTCCTCCATGGTGCCACTGTCCTTACTGTTCCAATTCTGATTTATGGTGCATCAACCTCCTCCATGCTACTACTGTCCTTACTGTCCCATTCTGATTAATGGTGCAACAACCTCCTCCATGCTACTACTGTCATTACTGTCCCAATTCTGATTTATGGTGCAACAACCTCCTCCATGCTACTACTGTACTTACTGTCCCATTCTGATTTATGGTGCAACAACCTCCTACATGCTACTACTGTCCTTACTGTCCCATTCTGATTTATGGTGCAACAACCTCCTCCATGCTACTCCTGTCCTTACTGTTCCATTCTGATTTATGGTGCAACAACCTCCTCCATGCTACTACTGTCATTACTGTTCCATTCTGATTTATGGTGCAACAACCTCCTCCATGCTACTACTGTCCTTACTGTTCCAATTCTGATTTATGGTGCAACAACCTCCTCCATGCTGCCACTGTCCTTACTGTTCCATTCTGATTTATGGTGCAACAACCTCCTCCATGCTACTACTGTCCTTACTGTCCCATTCTGATTTATGGTGCAACAACCTCCTCCATGCTACTCCTGTCCTTACTGTTCCATTCTGATTTATGGTGCAACAACCTCCTCCATGCTACTACTGTACTTACTCTTCCATTCTGATTTATGGTGCAACAACCTCCTCCATGCTACTACTGTCGTTACTGTTCCATTCTGATTTATGGTGCAACAACCTCCTCCATGCTACTACTGTCCTTACTGTTCCAATTCTGATTTATGGTGCAACAACCTCCTCCATGCTACTACTGTCCTTACTGTTCCATTCTGATTTATGGTGCAACAACCTCCTCCATGCTACTACTGTCCTTACTGTTCCAATTCTGATTTATGGTGCAACAACCTCCTCCATGCTACTACTGTACTTACTGTCCCATTCTGATTTATGGTGCAACAACCTCCTACATGCTACTACTGTCCCTACTGTCCCATTATGATTTAGGGTGCAACAACCTCCTACATGCTACTACTTTCCTTACTGTCCCATTCTGATTTATGGTGCAACAACCTCCTCCATGCTACTACTGTCCTTACTGTTCCATTCTGATTTATGGTGCAACAACCTCCTCCATGCTACCACTTTCCTTACTGTCCCATTCTGATTTATGGTGCAACAACCTCCTCCATGCTACTACTGTCCTTACTGTCCCATTCTGATTTATGGTGCAACAACCTCCTCCATGCTACTACTGTCCTTACTGTCCCATTCTGATTTATGGTGCAACAACCTCCTCCATGCTACTACTATCCTTACTGTCCCATTCTGATTTATGGTGCAACAACCTCCTCCATGCTGCCACTGTCCTTACTGTTCCAATTCTGATTTATGGTGCATCAACCTCCTCCATGCTACTACTGTCCTTACTGTCCCATTCTGATTTATGGTGCAACAACCTCCTCCATGCTACTACTGTCCTTACTGTCCCATTCTGATTAATGGTGCAACAACCTCCTCCATGCTACTACTGTCCTTACTGTCCCATTCTGATTTATGGTGCAACATCCTCCTCCATGCTACTACTGTCCTTACTGTCCCATTCTGAGTTATGGTGAAACAACCTCCTCCATGCTACTACTGTCCTTACTGTCCCATTCTGAGTTATAGTGAAACAACCTCCTCCATGCTACCACTTTCCTTACTGTCCCATTCTGATTTATGGTGCAACAACCTCCTCCATGCTACTACTGTCCTTACTGTCCCATTCTGATTTATGGTGCAACATCCTCCTCCATGCTACTACTGTCCTTACTGTTCCAATTCTGATTTATGGTGCAACAACCTCCTCCATGCTACTACTGTCCTTACTGTCCCATTCTGATTTATGTTGCAACATCCTCCTCCATGCTACTACTGTCCTTACTGTCCCATTCTGAGTTATGGTGAAACAACCTCCTCCATGCTACTACTGTCCTTACTGTCCCATTCTGATTTATGGTGCAACAACCTCCTCCATGCCACTACTGTCCTTACTGTCCCATTCTGAGTTATGGTGAAACAACCTCCTCCATGCTACTACTGTCCTTACTGTCCCATTCTGATTTATGGTGCAACAACCTCCTCCATGCTACTACTGTCCTTACTGTCCCATTCTGAGTTATGGTGAAACAACCTCCTCCATGCTACTACTGTCCTTACTGTTCCATTCTGATTTCTGGTGCAACAACCTCCTCCATGCTACTACTGTCCTTACTGTCCCATTCTGATTTATGGTGCATCAACCTCCTCCATGCTACTACTGTCCTTACTGTCCCATTCTGAGTTATGGTGCAACAACCTCCTCCATGCTACTACTGTCCTTACTGCTCCAATTCTGGTTTCACCACCAACCATACAGCAGAGCTGCAACATCCCATTATCCTTTCTTTGAAAAAAAATTACTGCCTCGCACCTTTCTAAACTTACCCTATAAAGCTGCTATTTATGCCCCTTCGTATGACATCTGTCTTTTCTATTAAGCTTCATGATATTTGCATTTTCAACTCCTTTGAGATCATAACATGCCACCAATGTTTTTCCAGCCCTCTTGTAAATACATATTCAGTATCTGAAGCTAATCACGTAATTCAGCCTTGCTACCCTGACTGTCTCAGTAGCCCTTTGCTGCATGCTGTTTACTAGCGAAACTCCTCACCTCTATTATTGTTCTCTTAGCATTCATCAAAGACTTCTCCCATTTTGCCAATAATTTATTCTGGGAGACTAGGGCATCTTCATCTACTGTCTAGCAGATATCATTGTTTGAATGGATAGGAATGTGAAATAATGCTTACTGGTTAGTTAGTCGTTCCCCAGCTGTGTATGGGAAAAAGAAGAGGTGTATATGCACTCCATGTTTTTGATGGGAACAGAAATGAACTGAGGTGTATATGTTAAGTGCTGAAAACAATGTCAGCTAGACTTGCTTGGGAGATTTTGATGACAATGCTGATGAAAGTTTACTGTTTAATTTCTGCCTTGTCTAATTTTACTAACTGGGGATAGTTAAGCCCAGCATTTCTTCAATTCGAGAGGACTAGAATGCTTATTTAACTATTGATCTGATTCTTCTTATAAAACTGACTGTTATTTTTTATATTCTTTCTACATTGCCTTGACATCTGCATATTTAATCTGTATTGGCACCTTTTTTTTATTTTTAAGTAGAGTTTTACTTACTAACTTTTAATATCTTGTGGTTGGTATTTGCCTGTCCGTCTGTCTGCTTGTTTACCTACCTACCTTCCTACCTATCACTATATCTGGCTTGCTAGCTTGCTATCTATTATTTAATATCTAAAAGAGTATTATTTGACATGGTAGTTGCCGCCTCACAGCAAGAGGTTCTCAGGTTCGATTCTCGGCTGGGGTGCCTTCTGTGCCGAGTCTGCATGTCCTCCCTGTGGTTGCATGGGTTTCCTCTGGGTGCCCTGGTTTCCTCCCACATCCCAAAGACATGCAGTAGGTGGATTGGACACTCTAAATTAGCCCTAGGTGTGTGTGTGTGTGTGTGTGTGTGTGTGTGTGTGTGTGTGTGTGTGTGTGTGTGTGTGTGTGTGTGTGTGCGCCTTCTGTGGAAGGGGCTGGCAACTCGACACCATAAAACTCCACTGCCAATCATGAGCGGACAGATGATCAGCTGTGGCAACCCCTAACTGGGAAAAGCCAGAAGAAGAAGAAGACTAGCAAAGTGAGGTATCCACCTCTAATTGCTCAGATAGCTTGAGCATACTACCAGTGAGATATTCTTTAAATTTTATATTTGGCTAAATCAAGTGTGGTCTGGTTAAGTGGTACATTTGGGCTGTGGCAGCACTACCTTGCTAGTACAATGCAGTTCACAGAAATAATACTGAGAAAGGGACTGGAGGTGTTAGGCCAAAGACTCAGGTCTGTAAGTGGTCAGTGTGTACTCCAGGTCTAGGTGTGGAATTTGGAAGTTCATACCCAGGACAGCAGAGAATACTTTGTTTATGCTCATGAGGCCAATTTCCACTTATGAATTGATTATTGAATCAGATTAGTGTGCACTTTTCTTTAATTTCACTTGGTGGATACCAGTGGTGTGACTCAAGATACCATCTCTCTGTTAGCCATCAGACCTTCTTGGAGCAGTTAAGCAGATTGAGGCACCACAGCCCCTGTCCTTCAGATACCCAGAGTGTGTACACTGGTTGATAGTGGTGGCTAGAAACCACTGCAGTTCCATTCTGGTCTTTACATTTGGTGGCAAATGGTGTAACCACTCATCAAAGTACTGTATTGAGATGTAACCTATGTATACAGTTTAATATATGTATAGACAGACATTTGATTACTTGGAAAGTCTGACTGGATAGGTGCCCATTTTCAGCAAAGGCCTAGGGAATAAAACTCCACAGTATTACAAAAAGATTTTAAGGGCATTCATTTCATAATCTTCAAAAATAGCACAAAACATCTACAGTTTAAGTAATTATACCAAATTTGACATAATGTGACAGCATTGGTTTAAACAGCTACAACTTATATGACAATGATTTAATATTTAGAGAAGTTTTAGCCAGCTTAGAGAAATAATAGGTTAGTTAGTATAATAAAAACAGGAAATGCAATATGAAGTGAGAGGAAAAAATCAGGTTTATGGCATATTTAGACAGAGTCATGAGAGAGACTGGTTGATGTTAGAAAGGGAGTGAAGAAGGGGGACTAAGGAGGTGCAGTCCATGAATAGATACCATTAATATTTAAGGACATAGTTTATCCTGGGGTTGAGCAAGAACAGAAATAGATTTTTGCTAGAAAGTCTTTCAGAGTGGTTTTAAAGGACTGGAGGGACAGTACTGACTGGGTGGACATAAAAGTTCCAGGCCTTAGCAACATGGTATTAGTACGGACCAGGTAGGTTCGTGGACAGAGAGAGAAGATTTTGGTCATTTAATTGCAATGCCTGAGTAGAAACATAGTTGGATAGAATGGCATTTAGTGCTTGACAAGCAGATGGATGCTGTATAATTTTATAGGTGGTAAAAATTTGTGTATATGTTAGTTGATGGGATAGTTCTAACCAATTAAGGCTGTTTATTGCTATACAGTGGTGGGTTCTGAAAGGGGTATTTGCTGCAAATGTAGCCACTTTATTGTAGCATTGTTCAAGTTTCGCTTTTCGTGATGCCTGGAGGTGAGTAACGATGGAAGTACCATAAAGGAGTGCAGAGAGGGGGGAAGTAGTGGCAAGTGTAGTTTTCGTTGCATTGATGCAAACGTTTTTTGGCTGTATAAAGTATCCCTAGTTTTTAATTAGTTGTTTATGCAGTTTTCTAAATGCAGGTCAAATATAAGATTATCATCCACTATCATACCTAATAATTTGGTAGGGGAGGGGGCTGAGCATGACGTGTGAGTTACAAAGCCATATCAGTGGCTGATAAAGCATCCTGAGTGATATTTTAGAGCTGTGTCAGATTGTTTGATGTGCATATAAGTGAGGAGTCATCTGCATATTGTGTTAGGGAGGCCTGTTTTGTGGGTGTGTGAAGGTAGTTGGTCAGAATGTTAAAGAGGAGGGGACCAAGGATAGACTCACTTGGTACACCAGTGGAGACAGGGAGGTATGGGGAGAGGGCAGAGTGCCATTTTACTGACTGATATTGGATAAGTAGTTTTTGAACCATAGAACAGTGGGCTGAGGTAGACCTACAAATAAAGTAGAAGTTTGCTGTAACAAACAGTGTTGAAGGCTTTAGACAAGTCTAGAAATAAGAAGGAGACTAGTTTGTCATTATCTTTAGCTTTACTGACAGTATCTATAAATGTTAGAAGTGCAGTGTTATTACTGTGGGAGCGACAGAAGCTGTGTTGTGTTCTGTGTGTGGGGTTGAAGCTCTTCTTGCAGGAGCTAGTTTAGCAGTAGTTTTTGAATTCATTTTTTAAGTATTTTGGAGAGTGTGGATAAGCTTGCTATAGGTCAACAGTTATTGATGGCTGTTAAATTTTATCCTTTGTGTATAGGGATAATGTGTGATTTTTCCCATTGAGAAGGAACATGAAATTCCTGGACTGAACTTTTTATATGGATTGAGAGTGAAAAAGTAATGCTGTTGGCTGCTATTTTAATGTATTCACTTGGAAGGTCATTAGCTGAAGTAGAACATGATTTGAGCTTAAGAGTAGTTTTATATAGGATGCAGGCAGAGGGGTGAAGGTGAAAGTGGATGTAGTGACGTGTCTGTTGGGCAGGGTTCAGATTAGATATTGGTAAATCCTTGGTAAGTGACTATACTATCTATAATAATTAGGGTTACTTTCTATAGCCCATATCCCATACTGCGGTGGTGGTGCTGCGGTAGCGTTGTCGCCTCACAGTAAGATGTCCTGTTCGATTCTCAGCTAGAGCGTCTTGTGTGTGGAGACATGCGTGAATGGGCGTACTTTCGTTGAAGTTTGTGCATCAGGGCTGGCAACTCGGCATGTAAAAATCTACTGCCAATCATTAGCAGACCAGAGTTCCACTGTGGCGACTTCTAACTGGGAAAAGCCGAAAGACACAACAAGACTAGGAATCCTACCCAGCCCCAAATCTGCAGGCAAAGAGATTCCTGAACTTTGTAAATACAAACACCTTTAAGCAGTTAGTACATAAGCTCACTAGAGGTTGCAACATACTGTCCCTCATACTCACAAATATGGAAGAATGCTGCACCACCCCCAATGTTACATCCTCCTTGGTAAGATCTGATCATAAAGCTATCTCCTTCCAAATCAAAATCAACTTGGTAACCTCAGTAAATCCCATAACAGTTAGGAACTATTTCAAGGTTAACTACCTTTTATTAAGTGATAGTTTGTCAAAATTCAATGCCTCTCCAAATCCAAAAAACACAACAGCCTATGCAGAATTGTTCATAGAAACTTAGTACAGTCATGTCAATGGTTGCATAGAGGCTGCTGTACCTACAAAAGCAAGCCCAAAACTCACTCCAAAAACAAACTACCTTGGTGGCAACAAAGATTAAACAGGTTATACAACAAAAAGAAAGAAATCATGGCTAAAATCAGGAAGTGTAACTTCCTTAAAGATAAGAACTCTC
The DNA here is from genome assembly GCF_019279795.1 of Protopterus annectens. NCBI lineage: Eukaryota > Metazoa > Chordata > Ceratodontiformes > Protopteridae > Protopterus > Protopterus annectens. The sequence continues at coordinate 1,314,801,595 of NC_056741.1, read as the reverse complement.
ATCAAAATAAAGACTTACTGTAGCTAAGAGGGCTAATCCAATGATGAGGTCAAGATAGCTTTCCAGGGAAAAAATAACCATAAGGCCTTCTTCAGCTATGTCAAAAACCTCAAAGGCAGCATGCGCTGAGCTGGTGGTTACTGGTGCCACATTCACTGAGCTGGATGATACAGACACTCTGCTGGCTCACAAATTAAGTTCCAGCTTTATCACCCCCAGCCACCTCCCAAGAAATACCTTCAAACATAACCCCGCCAACTATAAGTAGAGACCACACCCTGGCTGCATTTGCTAAGGCCAGGTACACAGCCTCAGTGGGCCCCAATAATGTCCTGTGATGCCTCTTGAATAGTCAGGGCCACTGGTGTTACTATTTAACTATTGTCTTAAAATAAGCTTCATGCCTCGAGAATGGAGAGCTTCAACAGTCACCCCTCTTTATAAGGGCAGACCATCAACAGATCCTGAAAACTTCAGACCATTTATTCTGATTAGTCTTATATGCAAAGCCATGGAAAGAACCATCATGGAAATGATCAGCAAAGACATAGGAGACCTTTAAATACTGGATCCATCCCAGTTTGGCTTTACCAAAGGAAGTTCATGCCCACCGACCTTGGAGGACTTCTTTGAGAAGGTCACCAAGGCAATGGATGAGGGTAAAACAGTGCATGCTATAGCAATATCCCACGCCTGGGTGTGGGTAATGCTGGATTTACCCACGGTTGGCGTGGTTTGGTCACCCGAGGGACCAAACAAAGCCAACCGTGGGTAAATCCAGCATTACCCACACCCAGAAGTGGGTTATTGCTATTATACAATGACATTATTTAAGAAAAAAAATAATTACTTTTCTTAAATAATGGTATTGTATAGTGCCTCCTTGCTGCCCTTCCGCAGCTGTCTGGTATTCCGCGGCAGTTCTGATGTACATGCGTATGCCTACGCAGTATAATAGAGCTGTGGGCAAAAGCAACGAAGAAAGCAAGATCTCCGTTGCTTTTTACTGTTTCGCTATGTTAAATGGGTTTAACATAGCGAGATAGCTTTAAAAAAGCAGCGGAGAATCTCCGTTGCTTATTTTAAAGCTGTCTCGCTATATTAAACTCATTTAACATAGCGAGATAGTTTTGAAAAAAGCAACGGAGAAAGCAAGATCTCCATTGCTTTTTACAAACTGTTTCACTATGTTAAATGGGTTTAACATAGCGAGACAGCTTTAAAATAAGCAACGGAGATTTCTGTTGCTTATTTTAAAGCTGTTTCGCTATGTTAAACCCATTTAACATATCGAGACAGGTTTAAAAAAAAAAAGCAATGGAGAAAGCAAGATCTCCTTTGCTTTTTACACACTGTGTCGCTATGTTAAAGGAGTTTAACATAGCGAGACAGCTTTAAAAAAAGCAACGGAGATCTCCGTTGCTTTTTTAAACCTGTGTCGCTATGTTAAACTCCTTTAACATAGCGAGACAGTGTTTTAAAAAAGACTTATACTAATGGAAAAAGTCCGGGGGACCGGACCTTTTTCCATTAGTATAAGTCGATTTACAACGTGCACGCTGGCCAATCAGCATGCATGTTTTGGAATATTAATGGGGGGGGGGGTCATGGTATAATGCCTGTGTTGACCTGGCTAAGACATTTGATACAATATCTCACTCTGGCATTGATAACAAACTTATGGAATTACCCATAATCCCCTATATAACATGCTGGATAGCCAGCTGGCTCACAGATAGGACCCAGGAAGTTGAGGTTGGTGGGACCACCTCATCAAAAAAGCCAGTGTCACCAGTAGAGTCCCTCAGGAATCTGTTGTGGGCACATTCCTCTTTGGCATCTACTTCTCTGAAGTTAAGGCTAATGTCAAAGGCCTCTGACTGACCAAGTTTGCATATAATTGCAAACTGGAATCAGCCATAGGATCTTCTCAACACACTAACATTTTACAAGAGGGTCTAATGCGGACAAATGACTGGTGCCAAAGCCATGGCTTAAAACTCAGTGCAAAGAAATTCATTATAATACCTTTTGGGAAGTCAGCCACCCCAGGGAAACTACGTCATCAATAAAACATCCCTAAGATTTGACTCACTAGTCAATGATCTGGGAACACATGCAGACTGTAACCTGGCCTTCGACCAACATGTGTCCAGTGTGGTAAGGGGATCTTTCTATGTTGCTTAACTTATAAGTAAGTGGATGGTATCTAGGTCCAGGGAAGTCACTGTACCACAATACTTGGCCCTCATCAGACCCATCATTGGGTATATTGCCCTCTTTGGTATGTACCTGGCCAGACACATGCAACAACTAGAACAACTGCAAAGGCTCCTTACAAAAAGAATACAGAGCATAAACACAATGTCCTATGTGGATCATCTCAAAGCCCTATCTCTGTACTCAGTTTCTTACAGACAACTAAGTGCTGAGCTATGCCTAGCATGCAAGGCATCCCTGGACCCCACTCTGATGAACCTTTTACACATCCACAAAAGAAATGTATCTCAGAGAATTCCCTTTCTCTGGAACAGGCTCCCCATCCATGTGAGGCAAAGTCCCTCCCTAACCCTATTTAACAGTAAATTAGATGACTGGATAGGAAATTGAAAATTCATTCCTAGTCTGGCAGTGACATCCCTGGTAGACAGAGGCAGTCAGTAAATCATGTCATAACCCACAATCACCCCAATATAAATGTCTAAAACATGTAACTTGTGGGACACATTTGGGATGCACAAATAGGCTTATAAAGGCCTTAGTGGTTATTAGACTAGTATACACCTATGAACCTATGTTGAGTTGAATTTTATTGCACTTTCAAGTGGTGAGATATTGGGAGAGGGGTTAGGGTTACATTTTGGCCGGGATGTAAGATTTCTTTAATGGCTAACCAGAATTTTTAGGGTTGTGTTTACTGTAGTTGTGAATATCGTTATAGTATGTTTTTTTCTTGATTTGTTTGCTTTTTAGTATAGTTGTGGTACATTCTGAAGTTTTTTAGATATTGTGGTGTTTTATATTTTTGCCACTTTTCCATGCTTTTTCTCTAACCTGCATTATCATTCTATTCTTTTTGGATAGCCAAGTTGCATTACTTGTTTTTAGTTTAAATAATTAAACAGATAACTGTTATCAGGCCTATGGAAATTCACAGATGTAAAGTCCCACCACATCCAGCAAGGGTCTGCTATTGTTAAATCAACTGCATGTTTGTGTAAATTCTAGTACAACCTTTCTTTGCCAGAAGATGGGGAACAAGGGAAGCATTGATGGCATTGCCTCTTGTTAGGGACAGAAACCATGAAATGTGACACAAAGTGTCCTTTCCCAAAGAGAATCAGGTAGCACACAAATGATAGGATAACATTGGGCCATTTTGGGCTTCCTTGTCTAGCATCATACAGCCATGTTCTCCAAATTAGGCAACTGAATTCAGACTTCAGCATCTCTCACTGCTCCAGTGATCTGTGAAGAGTCATATAAACTGGGATTATAAAGTCTCAAACACCTTAAAATGACTTTATACACAGCTTATTAATTTAACAGGTAGCCAGTAAGATGTTTCTTGTAGAAGAGTGATCATATAAACATGAGTATTGACAAGAACAGTTCATCTATGCCACAGCATAAACTTTTTAAAATTAATTTTAAAGAATGAGATAAGCAAGAATTTTAAATTTCCTTAAACATGCATATTTGTTGTGGTTTACAGTTATATAAATGTTGTTAACTTCCTTTTTGTACAATATCTGGTTGGCTAAATGTCTTTTTTGATTGTTTAAGTTTGTTATTTCAAGAGTTTGGAAGGTCTACATTCTGGAAGATAGCATGGAGTCCCAAAAATCATAACTATGCATGCCATTACTCATGAGTTTGAACACACTGCTTGACTGACCAGGGGCAGAATTTTAGTTCTAACACACCTACACTCTTTGCATTCAGATCATCTTCTCCTCAGTGGCAATATCAATGATTTTCATTTCTGTTATGGATAAAAAGATTTGCACTAGGTGTTACTACTCCATGTGTGTCAATTCCACAATTGTTTACTCTGTCACCAGGCTTTCTAGAAGTGCTACTAAATCAGTTCTCTCTGTTTACAGCAGTAATTCCTTGGATACTTTGAGAATTTTCCTTAGCAGAGCACCTACTTGGAAAAATGCATTCCCTTACTTTGTTCTCAGTGAAATAAGAACCAGTCACTTAAAAGCTCCACTTAGAACCATCTTTACTATATCCTTATTTGCATATATTAGCTAAATGTTTACGTGTTCATGCCTGGAAATTCCTATCCTATGCAATTAGAAAATACATTTCTAGCCTTCTTTCTTGTACGACATGCTGTCGGCTCTATCATTGGTGCTTATAACTACCAAAGAAGTAGTCACATGTTATTACATGCTAGCATGAGCCTCAATTCTTCTCAATGTATCCTGTACAATAAGCTGTAAGTTTTCATATTCATTATTACATGCTTGTTCTGTATGATTACTGTGCCCCCTACTGTGTTAAGTACTTTGCATCCAGTGCACACCATTCACTATTTCGTTTTGACAGGTGTCATCTCCAACTCATAGGTAATTTATAAAGTCTCACCAAAGTAAAATAAAATCACTCAATCACAAAGATCTTGTGAAACTGTCAGAGTATGAATAGTGAATGACAATCAGGCTCTTAAAATGCTTATTTCAGCTTAAAATACAAAAGAAATCCACCTATTAGATTTAAAAGACAGAAGAGGTATGACAGACATATTTATGTATATTTTCAAATATAACACAATAAATGTCATAATACTTACAAAAACATTTATGAGCTGACAAACTGACAAGGTGTATACAAATTTAAAAAATGAGTTAAAGCAACAAAAAGTAAAGTAAATTGTAAGCGCTGTAAGACCGATAATATTTTTTTAGACGAGTGTTGCAACAAGGTAATTGTTAACAAATTCAGAAACTAATCCCTAATATTATGATAAGTAATGACACCGTACTTCTCAACAATTCAGATTTTTGCAGACTGTCCAAATTTTTGCCTCACATTGTTGATATTCTTGTAAAATTTACGTTTTTCTTGCAAATAAATGAGCAATGAAGTCATTAAATAATGACAGACATCTGTGTTTCAGACTACACATCGCTCTGAAAATACATGCTAAAATGAAATATTTTATTCTAGCAGCTTTCTAAGTTTATAAAAGCTATATTTAACATCTAGGCAGCACAGTAGGGCATTGAGTAGTGTGTTGTCATCTCACAGCAAGAAGGTCTGTGGTTCGATTTTTAGCTGGGGTGCCTTCTGTGTGGAGTCTGTATGTCCTCCTTATGTTCTTATGAGTTTCCTCTGGGTGCTCCGGTTTCCTCCCAAATTCCAAAGATATGCAGTAGGTGGACTGGATACTCTAAAGTGGCCATAGGTGTGAGTGTGTATGCAGGTGTATGGTTTGGATGAACTACCGTGGCAGGGCTAGCCACCCAGTGGTGTAAAACCTTGGCTCTAGATGAGTGCCACTGCTGAAGTAACACCTTGACCCCATGTGCTAAAATAAGAAAAAGGGATTGTGGATGGATGGATTTAACATCTGTCCCTCTTATTTGCCTTTGTCTCCCAATTATTTTTGGCTTTGTCCAGATTTCTTGTGCTAGGAGGTTGAGAGGTATGAATGACTCATAAAGGGAAATATGATAAGATGATCAAGAAGAGATGTTTTACAGCAATTTCTAGCACAAAAAAAAAAAAGCTTCACTGAATAGTAAATTCACTTAGATGGAACTTAAGTACGTATTCCTGAAATGGATTTGTTATTTTGGGGTGGGCCTTTGGGGACAGTACTGTACTTCACAAGGGTCAACAAAATTCAGAAACTTTTATAAGAAAACACACACACAAATAAACAAGAAACAATAGTTCAAATAGGATCTATATTAGATAAATGAAAGTTTATCCAATCGAACGCTCACATGAGCGAAAATCCAAGAACTCGAAACTGGAATTGTGGGGGACTGCACCCCCCACACCCCCCACTAAATATATATATTCCAACTCCAAGATCGCACTACAGTGAAGAAAGGGCAAATATTCCCATCTTCACTGTACCGCGATCTCACAACTGCAGTTTCGAGTTCCGCAATTTTCGCTCATGTGAGCGTTCGATTAGATAAACTTTCATTTATCTAATACAGACCCGTTCAAATACAGATGGTGGATAATGGACCATATTTTATTTTAATTTATCTACTTAACATTTGTTAATCGGGAATGTCCGACTTGGAACCAAGCCAATTTTCAGCGCAGGCCCGGGGAGAAACACTCCAGACACATCTTTGCAATGTGGGAGGAAACTGGAGCACCCGGAGGAAACCCACATGAACGCAGGGAGGACATGTAGACTCCACACAGAAGGCACTCCAGCTGAAAATCGAAACTGAGAATCTGTTGCCATGAGGTGACAACGCTATTGCTGTACCACTGCGCCATCCAGATATAAGTTAACAAACTGTTTTTCTCAAAGAAGTTGTCAGATACATGGAATAAACTTTCTGAGGAAATTGCAGAGAAACAGCTGTGAAACTGAGCAAGAAAATGGAAAAAAAAAAAGTCAACCTAGTGAAGAGTGAGTGGAAATAAAAGGATGGACAGCCTGGACAGGCAACATATTTGTTATGCAAAAAAAAAGCAGTCTACTTGAAGAATGTGACACAGAATTATAGTTTTTGCTAAAGCACAGAGGCTCACAACTTGAATCCAAATTGGTAATATCTGGTAATTTTATACTTGTACTTTTCTGCTGTAAAGTTGAAGCTCTGACAGAACAATAGGTTGCAGCTTTGCAGCTAGACATCAGGTAAACATTTAAAGCAGCTGAAGCACTGCTCTCTGCAAATTGTTTCTACAATGCAGACAGCATGACTAGGCACATTTCTGCTTTATCGGACCTTGCAGATAGAATAAAAGTAGCAAAACATATTAGGATCAAATATTCCATTTCTATGGCACTAAGCTAACAAGAAAGAATGCAGGAAAATAAATGCTGTTCAACAGTCTTCAGAACATTAACACCTTTCTTATATTAATGTTTTCACTGCATTCCTACGTAGGTTTAATAAGATGGACAAGGCAGTCAGAAGAAAAAAGGCATCGGAATATGCTGTGGACATAACATACCACAGGTAAATGGGCTAGTCCAAAGGCCGGCTGCATCCACAATCCATGCCATGCAGCAAAATATTACAGAAACATTGTGTGATGGATTCTTACACATGACTTGGTAAGATGGCAGAAAGCTGACGCATCCACATATTTCAGGTTGAGCTTGCTTTGAGCCATAAATAGCTGGTTTAGCACTTTGTTTTTCTCAGTTCTTCACAGTTTCAGCCCATTAAGTCCCTGTTTACTAAACTGACTCAAAGTTTTTCCACCTCTGGCAGCCGCACAGTAAAAGCAAAAACGAAATTACACCTCCCAGCGAACTCCCCTGAGGGACATTATCTATTTCTCTGTCAAGAGGAAAAGCATTTCTTTTTTTTTCAAGGGTTATTGCTAAACTCCAGCTGTCAAGCATGTGACATTACACATAGTTTACACTGAGTGCTCCCCACAGCAGAGGACAGAAATGGACAGCGGCTAGATAATCTCTGAAAGATCCATCTGAAGTAAGTCAAAGGATCTGATTACATCAATCGGTTGCACTATGTATATGTCCATTCCTTCACCGCAGTACTGTATGGAAGTAAAAGAAAAGGTTAACCAAGCAGCACACCCACTTGGTTGGGTGTGACAAACAAGCTAGGAAATTGACTATTGTTCACACTTATTCCACTTAGTAAAATGTATTTTTCTTTAGCAGAAAAAACTTTCATCTCAAAACCTAATACAAGCATGCAGAAAAATAATATCCCCTGGGGCAATACATCCATGTGTCTGCTTTGAGGCTGCTGTCAAGCAGGAGTAACAGAAGCTGGCAGGAGCCCATAGGCCTCGGTGTTGATTATTAAGATTAGTGTCACATAAATTATCCTCGCCTTTATCTCATTCACCTCAATGTGTCATAAAACAAATGCAATAAGAATGCAGTTGGCCCACAGCTTCTTATTAGATTTGTTTGAAAATAATGATCTATCAGGGACAATTTTCTATAGAAAGATGTGAGGATGTCCATTATAAACATCTTTATTTCTGATACAGCAGAAAAGGTCAGAGATGCTATCATACTTAATATATCCAGCGGAAGTTATATTGTCACTTGTTTATACCCCCTTACATATTTGATCTGCACTTCAAATGAGAGTGGTTTTATTTATACCCCTTTTTTGATAATTTCTTTGATTGCCTCCGAAGTTTTACATCGGATAACACGAAGGCTTAGATACACCATCCTTTCAGACGTATCCTATAGAAGAGGAAAGTGATATGTTCTGAAGGAAGGAGACTACTGAAAAATGTGTGTAACAAAAGCAGAGTGCAGCAAAAAATATAAAATTATAACCAGGGATAAACTGAGGCAAGATGGAATGCACAATATAAGTTAGATTAAAACAAATGTGATCTCTGTATCAATGTCCATATATTTTGATAAGGTACACCACTCCGTTTAGATTATTTCCTTTCTTTAACCAGTCAAGCTTTTCCCCCGTCCTCCGTAGCTCCATATAGTAAACAATTAATTACCTTGCTAAAGAAACTCATTAGTTCTATACTTTTTTCAGCTTTAACATAGTGTCCTCGGTTCTTACTTTTATTTCCTGTTTCACCCTGTCCTCCTCTTTATTTTGCTTCAGACTATTTCAAGTTTTCTCTATAATCTACTGTTCTACATTTTCTGTTTATTTTTTACTGCTGCATACTTGTCCCTAGTACTTAACTCTGTCTGATCTTAGAATGTTTCTTGTATTTTTTTGTTTGTTTGTTTCAGGAAGCCTTAGGCTGCTTGTATCGATGCCATGTCATGTCCATAATGTATGTGCAGATTGTGGCTTTACCCATCCCTATGACAGAGTATTTTGTTTACTAAAGACTCTCAGTGTTATTACTTAGGTGCTATTGGCATAACATTACTTATTTTTTGTAACCAGGTATACGTAAGAGCATCACTCTCTATAACTCTCTTTAAACTATTATGTAAAGATCTGATCAGCAGTTATAAATATATGGGTTCCTATCACTTAATCAAGTTTTCAGAAACTCGAAATTCATATGATCGAATTTTTGAAAACCCAAAGCTTTTGAATGGAGATCACAGTACAGTGCAGATCAGGAAATTTTCCTTTTTCCTCACTTGAGTCTGATCTCGGAGTTGGCATGTATAATGTACAGAGGGTGTGTGGAGGGCAGCTCCCCCAGAGAGGGGGTGCAGAGGGGGGCTTGTCCCCTGAAACAATGTAAAAAAAAGTAGATTTTTTTTTTTTTTTTTTATCTTTTTCTTGATGTTCAAGTTTTCAGAAACTCAATCATATGGTCTCGACTGTATGAATTTTGATCTGACATAGACCCATACATGTACAAAAACAACAGATCTAGATATATTATATACAAAGTAAAGCCAAATGTGTTATACTGTTACTGGGTGATATTCTTTATTTTGTTCACAAAGTTATAAATTGTGTTTAATTTCACTTACGTCAATATACTACAGTTACTGCACTTCTAACATTGTGTGATTATAGCAACTACATACATACATGCAAAGATATACACACACACACATATATATATATATATATATATATATATATATATTGATATATATATATATATATATATATATATATATACTGTGTTTTATATCTATACATATATGTATATGTACATATATATATATATATAAATATATATATATATATATATATATATATATATATATATATATAAATATATATATATATATATATATATATATGTATATGTGGCAGTAATTAATTTTGTCGACTCTAGCTATGGTCGACATCTGTTTGGTCAGAATTTCGTTGACAGGTATGTGAGATTGCACAGTTCTTATGGCTTTCTCTGACACTGTGAAATTTCAGAGTGTGGGGGGGGGCATGGGGGAAGCTTGCCCCATGCAAAAAATATGTTTTCAATTATTCTCCTTTTACTTTTGCATGTGCAGAGGCTGTCGTGAACGTCAAAGTTTTAGTGTTTCAACCAAAATCAGTACACCTCTCGCTCACTTTCTCTCTCTCTATGTGTATATGTATATCTATAGATATATATCTACATGAAGTATGGGTGAGATTTAGTAGATAGAGCACAACGTTGATTGAATGTTTTCTGCTGTGTCCCAATGTATCAATTGTTACACTGATTGAAATATTATCAGCAGATGTAGAGAATTATTGCTCAGCATTTCTACTTTCTTTATTTAGGAGGCGAACACCATTGACTGATACAGAAGGTGAGCAGTGGAGCTAGAAGCTACAGGACAGGAGGAGGAGGATGTAGGTATGTAGGGGTAATTCTTACATGAAAATGCAAATTTTCCAGTGCTACCTTTCCATGAGAAGGTACAAAATTTTATTCTGAGAGTGTGCTACAGAGGGGGTATGCAGTATGTCTTGCTCCACTACTTTACGATCTCAGGATCTCAGACTTGAGATATATATATATATATATATATAAAATTAGCAGAGGGTGTGGGGTGTAGCCCTCTAAACATCAGCAGGTGTATGAGGTATAGCCCCCTAAAAACATGCGGTGTAGGGGCTATAGCCCCTAAAAAGCAAGACAGCATACCAAATAAATGTTTACCCAAGGTACTGAACATACTTCCCTTTGAACTTAGAGAAGTATTAACATCCTTGACATTTTTAAACAATTCTGCAAGCCTTGTCTTATAACATCGGCAAGCCCTAATCTCTCAATTAATTACATATTTTCTCATACCTTCCATAATTTTATATTTTTATCATACTATTTTTCTATAGTTCTGTAAGTCGGATGTTACAACCCAGTTACACTACTTTTCTTAACATTTGTATTACTATTTGCATAGCACACTGAATACGTATTACTTTTCATCTTTCCTGTATTTGTCACAACCTTTCAGTAATTATAGTTCACTGTAATTACACATTATACTCTTGTACTGTATGAAGTGCTGCGGTTATATTCTAAAGTTGGGGAAAAGTTAGATTTCTTCATCACCTTTCCGATGTCAGAAGGGTGCGTAACAAACTTTAGTTAAGCACCCTGCTGTTAAATGCTAGTCTCATGCTAGAGCATTAATAGTGGTCAGAAGTTGCTCCAGAACAGTAGACAGAAGAATAAGAAGTGCAAAGAGCTTTAAAACATGCTAAATACTCTGCTTCAAATCTTTTTACAACTCCATGTTCTTCCTATTAAATATTCAACTTCACATAGTTTTAAAGCTCCGCATTTTTTCCTAGACTTCCCACTGATGTTCAGTGGCAGCCAATATCTGTGTAGGAAATTTGAACATGTTACAGCTTTTAAAGCTGCAAAACATGTCTTTACTCTTTTTTTCCCTGTGACTATTGCAGTACATGGGAGAAGGTTAAGTTCCATGTACTACAAAGACTAATGATCAGATCTTTCTGATCCTAACCCTGCTTGTTAGGTGGCTTTGATATGAATGCCAAGATTCACCTCTCATGCTTCACTCTCACTGTGTAATTTTTGACATCTATGTCTCAAACACAAAAACAGGTTATGACAGAAGACCTGATTATAATTCTGTATATTAACAACTACATTTCCTTAATATTGTCATACTGTAACATCTATTTTTGTACTATTCTATGTATGCTTTAATTGTTTGTATTTTTCCAGGTCCCCTTTATACAGTGATTGTAATCACTAAAACAAATCATTGAATGGTAGCATGACAGACCCTTTTAATCCATAATTCTGACACAACCTGAAACTGGCAATGCATCCATGGTGGACTTCTTCTAGAGAGAGTGAGAGAGATCTGAGTGAGTGCGTGTGCTGGGGGTGGGTGTGTGTGTGTGTTTCTCTCTCTCTCTCTCTCCAACCATTTATTAACTTTTTGCAGGTGTGGATGAAACCACATGCAGGTCAGTGATAGCAGCCTCAGCCTCAGCCTTGCACAAGTGAGGCCAAGCAGGCAGTGAACGGGGCACAGACACTAATATGCATACTGCACTGCACTGGCCCTACATGGTCCACCTCCAGAAAATCCTGCGGCATCCAATATGCAATATTTAACCAGCACCGTGAGCACAACAAATTGTGTCAGTGGACTTGAGTGTCATTTGTGGGGTTAGGAAGGGAGGAGGGCGGTGTCGGGTAAAGGGGCTCTAAGTTTACAAATAGGACAGTACAATGGATTACTCTCCTGAGTATGAAGAGGGAAGTGGCAGACTTTTTCTTTTCCTTTGAAGATAGCTTCAAATATAGAAACATCATTTTTCCATCCTAGGAAACAAAAGAAGTATAGTTGGCAAAGAAGGACAGGAAGGAATTGTGGTGTTTAGGATGCCAAAGAAGTAAAACATACTAACAGACATTTACTTAAGACAATAAATTATAACACTAAAATACTGAAAGACAGCTTTTCACCAGCCAATACTATTTCTTCTAATTCAGTTGAGAGCTTTGCTAGGAATTACTTCTTCAGTGTCTGAAACTGCCATTTTCCTAATCTAGTCACACAGGTGCAACCGATTATCTTTAGCCGCACTTTTCCATCATACAGTGTTTCATAATGTTTTCGTATTACATTTTTATAACATGTAAGCATAAAGATACCATAGTTGCATCTGTAATACATGGAATATTTCAAAATAAATAGCATTTAGATAACAATAAACATCACATCCTTTTTGCATTTTAAAATACTACTGTAAGATGTTGAAGCCAAGAAGAAATAATTAACTGGCTGCACCTGTGTGAATAAATTACAAAACTGATGATCCTGAGGAATGTTTCAATACCCAGGAAGCTGCTGAACAAACCAAAATACTGTGAATGTTACCTTCTGTTAATCAAATTCTTTTCAGTAGTAACTGTGTGTCTGTTTTATTTATATTTATCAAGTAATAATGGTTTTAAGCAGCATTTCCTAAAAGGCATATTGAGTAATACCATGACGAGTACAACTATATTTTGGTAGAGACAGAAGAGTCAGCAGTTCACTGTAAAAAATACTAGCTAGCAGGATGTCATACCATTTAATTGCAGTCAGCGTGCTCTCTGGAGTATTTCAGACAATTAGCTGAGACAGTAATCAGCTCCTTGTTCGTTTTCTACTACATTATTTGCTCCAGTTTCATATGCTACTGCATAATGAAGGCAGCCTCTGCTTTCCTGGTAATATACACAATATTTTTGCACCGGGAAATCAGGTAAGTGAATGATACCAACCTAGAACTTTTGGTAATAGATTCTGTGATGTGGACAAACTGTTATGAAAAAAATTGTATAAGGGAAAACTAGTAATGAAGACCACTTTACTTGACCAAATCTGACTTCTCATTTTGGTAGTGAACTATCTTTCTAGAAAAAACAACTACAGTCCCAGTACTAGCAAAACAGTTGCACCACATCATGGTGACTTCCACAGTTTTCTTCCAACCCCAATGTAAGCATGCAGGGTGCAAATGTAAAGCTAAATACACTTGGAGTTAACTCTTTACTTTCCAGCACTGCAGATATTTATCACTGCTTCAGTGCAGAGCTTTCCTGATCCTCTCGGTGTGTCGCAGCCCCATTATTCTACCTGTAGTACCATACCTCCTGCCCACATTTGAGTACTGCTCAATGCTAGTCAGTCATAGGTCATTACTAAGGAAGCTGTCCGTGTTCTTATAGATTGTTCTGGATTCAGAAAGACAGTGAAATGAAGCTCAAAATGCCATGAAGAGTAAGTGTAATTAAATGTTAGCACAACTAGTGTCACTGTATCAACCACTGGAGAAAATGGCTAGGCATGCACAGAAATATCACAACCACAGCCTTTCATCCTCAGTTAATGAGTGCACAACACACTGGTTTTGGACTACCGAGTGGACCTAGGTAATAATGCACAGATGATGAAAAGAGGGCTTTGACTCCCACAGATTTTTTCAGCTATTCTTTTATCCCATGCAATTAATATGAGAGCAGGACAACCCTGAATAAATGGAGTTTAATTTCCAAGGAGTATAAAAATCTATAGGTTACATTTTCATGGTAAGCAGTGACAAATCCTTTCCCCAGCTAACAAGAACCAAATAAAAGTCGAGTACAACTTTATATGAGAAACAATTCTGCTTCAATCAGTTCAAATGACTGAGAAATGTGCTGAATCAGTGCCAAATGGGGCACAAATTTAACATCATGTCAAAGATGACAGGCCTGATACTCAGTTTCATGCATGTGCAGAAAGTAAAACTCATCTCCCTGCATGAAGCATATAGAAAAAGACATGCTAGGTAAGCAGACGGTAATTATATGTGGATGCAGAAAATCGCATTTTCATCTAAAATGGATTTTATTATGACCTTGCTGTATTCACAAGGGTTTTCATTTGTCCTTGTTTTATCCCACACTCCAAAGACTTGGCAAAGCCAATTTGTCGATTCTCAAAATTACTAACAATTATGTGCACCATGTGAGTGAGTGAGTATGCTTCCTGTAACTGACTGGCACCTTGTCTATGATTACTTTTTTTTCTCTCTTGGACTCACTGAGTCTTGGGATAGACTCCAGCTCCCTATAACCCCGAAATGGAAAAAGTGGATATTGGAAAACAAATGAATGAATAAATGAATTAATGTGTGTGAGAATGGATTTTTATAAGGGAATAATGAAGATTTTGAAGTAGGCTCCTTCAGTTCATTTTTTACTAGGTGATCACAGTGCAAGTATCAATTTTTCATCGACATTAGAGTTAGATCTGGAATGAAGCACAAGTCATTTGGAGAATGTCTAGAAGTAACAGCACAACATGGCTTTCCAAAATGTGGCTTGTGATTCATCTTTCAGAGTAGTCTGAAGTAACTCAAGAGATTAGTCAGTTAAGTATCAATCATATCACAGAATTTTAAATCTGAGAAAAAAAGAAAGCTTAAGCTATACCTTCATTGTTCAGTAATCTCATTTATTAATCTGTCAGCAAACCTAATGTTTCTGACCTCCTAGAAATCTTTGCTTTAAACGTGAATCAGTACAAAACATGCATACTGATGCTAGTTACATTTTGCTTAGGAATTTAAACATACCTCATGCATTGTTCAAAAACTTAGATATGCGGCTTATGACCCACAAAATCTTAGGCATGTGACTCACAACTCACTGGTCACCAGCATCCTAAAAGGTGAATATATAGGTTGTTTGATAGGTTCATAGGTGTGTACTAGGCTAATGGCCCTGGAGCCTTTACAAGCCTAGCCCACAGGATTACCCTGGCATCGTGACATCCGACTGTAGTTTCCAGTGCCTCTGTCGAGTAGAGACACTGAAGTGATAGCTGGGATGAATTTTCTATTTTCCATCCACTCATCAAGATTTTTCTTGAAGAGGGCCAGTGAGGTGCTCTGTTTGACATTTGTGGGAAGTCTATTCTATAGCATGGGCAGTCTCTGGGTTATGAACCTGTCCCTCCAGCATGTTATGTTGATTGTGGCAATGAGGTTGAGGTCTCTGGACTGTGTGGTGCGGAGGGATTGGGATTTCTTTAGATGTATAATTTCTAACAGAGCTGGGTCAGACATGGCGCTGTAAGTCAAGCAGAGATTGGCTCTAAGTAGGTGATATGAGACAGAGAATAGTTGGAGTTTTTTGAGTCTGTCCATATAGGACAAGTGTATAAGGCACAGGATCCTCTTTGTGAGGTACGCGGTACTTTTTGCGGCCTCTCCAGTTGTTGCAGGTGTCTAGTGAGGTACATACCAAATGGGACATTGTACTCAATGATTGGCCTAATGAGGGAAGAGTAGAGGGAGACAATGACCTCTTTCTTCCAGGATGCAAAACCCTTAGTAATGAGATGTGCCACATAGAAAGACTTTCTGACCACGTTGGCAGTGTGGTGGTCAAAAGAGAGATTGCTGTCAACCTGTGTTCCCAGATCTCTTTTAACACCTTTTGTGTTCAGTGGACTGCCATTGATGTGGTAATTCATGGGATTTGCGTTTTTCCCAAAGGGGATGATGACACATTTTTTGGCACTTAGCTTAAGGCCATGGTTCTGACACCAGTTGTTGGTCTCAGTGAGGCCTTTCTGTAGGATGTCAACATCACTTGGGAGTTAATAATGGCTCCCAACTTGCAACTGTCTGTGAACTTTGTCATCCAGAGTCCCTTCGTGTTGGCCTGGACTTCTGAGAAGTAGATACCAAACAGGAGAGGACCCAGGACCAATCCCTGTGGGACTCCACTTGTGACTAATTGCAATGCAGTTAAAACCATTATTACTGTGACAGAGTTTTCTAGAATGATTGTTTTTTTTTTATTTATGTGAATTGAATTACTCCCATCCTCCTAGTTTTTGAATGAAAGAATGACAAAAAGTGAGTGCATTTCTATAGTGCTCTACACTTTGCTGCTATAGACATTTGTTTAGGCCTTTAGGGTGTTTACTTTTTTCAACATGATTATTCAGCTGTGGAGTTAATATATTTAAACAAGGGCATAAAAGGCTAAACATTAAAGAAGTTAAGGACATAGAGTCAGAACTCTGATGATGACTGGAATTGGTCACCAAATGTTCTTTAATGTATTAGGAATTTTACAATGATCAAAAATCAGTGACAATCAAGGGCAACTAGGTCAAGAGCAATAAACAGACCTCGGCTTCCAGCCAAAGCTCAAAGTACACATGGATTTTCTTTTATAATGTATTCTAGTAGTTGGAAGCACCATGGCCATCACTGAAATGGAGTTACTATGAGGCCAGCCAATGGCAGCAATAGTCTGGGGAAGGCTTGCAGAATATTTGATCCAGGAAGGCTATGAAGGACCTCACATATATAACCTTCTTTAGATGATGTGACCGATGTAGAGGGAATGAAACTTGCCAGGACCAATATGGAGCAATGAGCATTACCTTGATTTTTCTCATTTTAGCCTTTGGAGATCAGATGAAATGTGAGAAAAGTGTAAAGTGGCCCTGGGAGCCATTTCTGCATAAGGGCCTTAGAGTGTTTGAATGTACTGTGGAGTACACATGCCCACAGCTTCACATAACACTTGCTAGAAGCCTATAAAACCTTTGATCCAGTGGTCTGCCTCCTGCCCATGAACCTACTAAACTCTTCAACCTTGTTATACTAGTCACCTGCCTGATCTGCAAGGGTAGAGTATTCCAGCTAGCCCACAGGCATCCCCTCTGAGATGCTGTTGGTATTGGCACTGCTTTCATTTCTAGGAGTCCTAATTATACATTTGCTGCTCAATTAATTCAAATCATGAGATGCTATTGTGAAAGCCAGAAATGCTGCTGCATGAGTATTATTTGTGATCTTAAATATCAATATGAGGTCGCCCCTTAGGGACCTATGGCTAACAAAAAGAAGTCTTAAGGTGTGCAGTCTTTTGGCATAACTGATTTTTCTCAGGCCTGTTATATTCTTTCCATTGCTCCTTTGTATATTGCTTTTCCATGCTCTCTTCCCAATCTTTTCTATCCTCCTCAGATTAAGTCTTAAACGTTATCATGCAATATGTTATATGACCTTTTATCTCTTTTTCAAAAGCAATTTCCATTCTAGACTAATGTAAAAAAAAGTCTACAAGAACTGGTCTTTCACTTAGCAACCTCTTGTCCCTTTCTCTTTGCCTATACTCTGTTATCAGTCCATGGTAGGGAAGGGAGTCTCCAGCCTGAGTCCAAACTTCTGCTTAACCTCATCCCACTCTTTCAGTTATTTTCTCACTGAACTTTGGCTTTTTTACTAATTTTCTCCAGTAAATTCTAGCCCCTCTTGCCTTATTTCTATATCCCTAGTTACTAGTGCCATAGCTTGTTCATCTTGCTTTCTTCAACCTGGCACCCCATCAACTATAAGTTGAGGATCAGGAAAAAAAAGAGAGAAAAGAGTCCATTTCCAATATGACTATCTGGCTAGTATGGGTCCTAAAAGATTTTTCTACTGGTAAAATGGTGCCAAGTGGCTTGCTACAACTTATATCCCACCTGACCACAAAAGCAGTATTAATTTCCATACTGATATTCAGAAATGATGGCACAGAAATGAATACTGGCACTGCATTCTCAACTGATTAGCATCTCCCGATCATGCCCCTTACCATCTTGGTCATCCATTCACTCCACCCTAGCTACACTTCTGCTACTAACAGTCATCCCTATTGGTAGCATCTCCTTTCTCCATTCTCATGATGGCTTAGGTCTCAGAATATTGTCTACTCAGCTAGAGCGTCTTCTGCGTGGAGACATGCGTGAATGGGCGTACCTTCGTTGAAGGTTGTGCGTCAGGCCTGGCAAGCCGGTACGTAAAAAATCAACTGCCAATCATTAGTGGACCGGAGTTCTGCTGTGGCGATCCCTAACCGGGAAAAGCCGAAAGACACAAAACAAATTTTATGAATATAATATTCTGTGTGGTTATTTTCCTTAAAGATCTGTATACCAAATCCAACTCTCTCCTTACTTCTTAAACTCCCTCTTCCATTTCATCACCATCCATTTCCACTTTGACCTTTGCTTGTGAGATGTATATGAGCCACAATTATGTACATATCTCTCAACCTCTTAAGCACAAGAAATCTGGACAAAGCCAAAAATAAATGGGGGTACAAAGGCTTAAAAATAGGGCTAGATTTTAAATATTGCTCTTATAAACTTAGAAAGTTGATAGAATAACAGATTTTGAGTTAGCATGCATTTTCTGAAGAATATGAAGTCAGAAAGTCAATTGCCTGTCATTATCTTGTGACTTCAGTCCTTGGTGCTTTGCCAGAAAACCACAAATTTTAGAGGAACTGACCAAAAGTATGAAGCAAAATCTGGACAGTTGAGAGGTATGATTGTGAAGCTATAAAATATCCTTTCACATCTGATATTCTATACTACCTTGTTCAAAGGGGCTAATAGTTATTCCACTTAAATCTTGCCCTCTTCCCCTCCCAAATAAATTCCTTCAACACATCAGAATGAATGGCAACAGAACTTTGCAGAAGGGAGTTCTGTGCACACATCTGCAAATGAGTATACTAAGCCACAAGTATCCATGGCAACAGCCACAAGTGGATTGGAAGCTAGAAAGGACTGAATAAAAGTAAGACTCCATTTGTGCAGCCACCAGCACAAGAATGTATTGCTCATTTTCGAAATTTCTGAATGGAAGAGACATGGAAGAGAGTCAACTCCATTTTACTTTCAATGTCCATTGCAGTACTCTCATACACTGTGTGGCATGGGAACCATGTAAATTGTAGCTGCTATGAGGACTGCGACTTTTTAAAGCTGAGAAAAGTCAGAATTGTTTTTACCTGGGGGATATAATTCACAATATTCTTGACTGGCAGGATCCTGCTGAAAGGCAGAAATAATCCTGTGAGTTAGAGCACTCAGAGTGCATCCAAAGGATGTGAATCATATTTATTATGTGATTTCTAAGAAATGGAATAGACTTAGTAGAAATTCTCTGTCCATTGCTGGAGTAGCTAAAAGTCAGTTATCCATGTATGGAAACACTTTACCAATTTGCAAACATTCATTCATTACAATGGTGTATGTGCACTTGGTACCCCTGGGACTGATTAGCACAAAGCTTGTAAAGACTGGCTCCTACCTAGAAGCATGCACATCTACTGGACTGCTTGGCAATGTTGATATGGAGGTATGCATCGTGGATGACCAAAGAGCACACCCAGAACCCATTGCACAGATTAAGAAGCTGAAAAGTGTCTTTTGGCATGACTTGATTTAGGCTTGTTAGATTAAATATTTGCCTGAGGCCAAATTTTTTTCTTTGTTGCTAAAAAGAATTCTGATTAACAGCCTAGCCCATTTTTGGTCTGGTGATACATTTTGGAATGCTCATTTATGAAAGTGGTTTTAAACCTATTTCTTTGCTAAACTCTTTTGAAGGGGTGGTTTACTTGGCAGTGCATACTGGTGTGCCTGAGGAGAAGGATAGAAAGGAATCCTGCAGCCCCTACACATTACTGTTCTGATCCAAATGCCCCTTGTGATGAGCATGTACACAGATAAGTTGAGAGACAGATGAACCCTGTCTTCCTCAAGAGTGGTACATCTATGAAAGGCTTCTGGGAATAAATGACTGCCCTCCTAAAGAAGGATGTTATAATCCCTGGTTATTTAGCCATTTAATACCATTTTTGGTTTGGCAACCATTAAGATAGTATCTCTAAAAACTTTAGTTATTTTCTTGCTGTTGATGTTCTTGAAACAAAATTAGCATGTTTTCCATCATGTTCTTAAGAGTGAGTATTGAGGAATGTCAGACTTTATTCCAGTGCTATTAGGTGTCTTATCTTCTTGTTATATTTTCCTAACTCTGTCTTAACTGTTGAACCAAGCAGAACAGGCCTATCGTAGAGTCGCTCATAAGGGTCACCTTAATATCGTCTGCAAAATCCAAAACTTGCATCTAGGCACTGTGGCCCATGTCAAGTCCAGTGTTTGCTCATCCTGCTGCACCATTTGCAGTGTTATGAACTAGAAGCATGGTGAGATTAGCTACTGAAAGTATAGTTGAAATCTGGCAGTGAGGATTAAACATAAAGTGCCTACCTGGCAACCCTTTTAGCGACTGATTAATTTCATCAGTAAGCTTGATCTGGAAATTAAGTATATGCAAGAAATAGCTTACAGCCCTCAGTGAAAGGTGAAGAACATATAAACAAATGCCCCAAACTTGCCTGTGACTTCTTGCTCAGTTGTAAACACTGATATTCTCTGGTGTAGGATTCCTCTTAAGGGAAGCTGCTGCAGCAGCATAGTCTATTCAGGAAGTCTGCAAATACCAGGGCCAGTCCTTTGGAAGGATGAAGAATCTTGCCAGGCCTCTTTGTACAAGGTGTCACAGTGCTGCCTTTTCCCATGCCATTTTGACTGTTTCTGATGGGGTAAATTACTCAAGAGATCAGACAGCCTTCAGCACAATGTACTCAAAAGAGAAGGTATGTGTGGTGGGGGGCTCAGTGGGCCATCCAAATTTTTACCTCATCATTTCCAAAATTTCTTTAAAGCTGAGGTTATGGGGGGAGGGTATGCTGGTGACTCAACTCACTCCTCCCTGTCTATATCTAGTGGTAGCTCCTCTGGGGAGTCCTCATGCATTTTCTTTCACTTACTCTCTTTGTGTCCCTTAGCGAAGATGGATATAAGGAAGAAGGAGAAGGCAGCAGCACCCTGCAACGATTCTCTGATCCACAGATGTAAAGAATGGAAGAGGTCCCAGACACAATTGTAAGCATCAATCTGTGGCTGAAATTAGTGCAGGTACTGGGGGGTGGGGGGGGGGGGTGGTAAATGCAGTTAAGCATGTACTGATGTCATTGATGTCAATATTGTCACCATCCTTGACCCAATGTAACTGACCATTAATGGTGGTAGCCATAACCTCTTGGGATTGATGCTGAGACTGAGAATGTCCCACAGTTGACTCAGAGAGACATACCCTGACCAATCGAGGTGAAAAAGTTGGTCAACCCCAAGATAGACCCTGGATCAATGTCAAAGGCATCAGTGCTAAAGGCTGACCCCAGCAATGGCAAGATTAGCAGCAAAATTACTGGCGCTGACAACATCAAAGCAGTGAGCCTAAGACCCAGGCCTTGAAAGATCTCCTAACATCAATGGCATCTGTGCTAAGGACATAGATATTGATGGCATCAACATCAAAGCCTGTCATCTTACTGTTGACTCCAAAGTCAATACTAAAGTTCCACTAAGTGTCAGCGGTGATTTCTGCAGATCAAGTATGGGTTTCATGAGGACCAGAACTAGCAAATGCTCTAGGGTGGACAGCCAAGGTGGTTGCACAGGGAAATTTAGTAAAGACAAAGAACCTCTAACCACCCCAGTATTAGTTGGATAACCCTGACATCACATTTCTTAAAGTTCATAAAATGTCTGCACCTTTTCTATAATTTAGTTGAATTAAGGTCCAATGAAAGCACCTAATGGACCTGAAAGAAGGAGGTTTGGCAATTACAAGTAATTCTAGCCTCTGTATATAACACAGATGATATTTATTTTCAACTGAGGGATGAATAATAGAAAAACTCTGAAAAACTAGTATAAAACTTGGAAAACACCAGAAGGATAAGACAAATAGGGGGCATCCCTAGGTCTAATATACCTTAAAACGGCACCTGGAGAACAAACCATGGCCTGATCTGAGTCAAATTGACTTTTGTTTTCTTTCGAGGTCTTTGTCTCTAGGCTTAACAAAAAAAAAAGCCTGAGCCTTTACGCTTAAAGGGATCAAACGTGAGGTAGAACTTGAAGTTAACGCTTTGAAAGAAGAAACCATTTAACTAAATTTTAACTGCTGTAAAACTAATCTGCTTTTCCTTTTACAAGAAGTAAAAATGTTTTAAGACATCACACATGCCACAGACTTCTTGAAAATATACATCTCCTAAACAATCACGACAGGGAGTATGTTTGTCCTAAGGCAAAATTGTCTTTTGGCACTTGAACTTCTTACATTCCTTTCCATCTGTACTTCAAATAGTGAAAACACAGCCAGAACACCACAACTAGGAAGTTAGTCACAAAAAATTGACACACAGCACAGAATAAGTTTTAGAATAGCTGCTTAAGCTAACCACCCCCCCCATGTTTTGTTATAAAAACAACAGCTCAGCAAAATAATATGCTAAAAAGAATCCATAGAAATCTGCACAGCAAAATAATTGAAATAGCTACATCCTATGCAGAGACAAATATTCTTCAGAAAGGAGGAGAAAAGTCAGTTAAACACTCAACAATATGAGGTTAAAAAGAGCAGTACAGGCTGATATGACCATAAAGGACAACACTTATATGACTTGAAAGGAAGCTCAATTCATCAGAACTGTTCTTGGTTTGCACTTTTGTAGAGTTTCAAAACCAAACTGTTTTGACTGCTGCTGTAGTATTTAATTACATTGTGTCTGCTAGTTTTACAGGACTGTAATAACTAGATTATGTGGTTTTCCTGCACTTGAGCTCTGAAACCAGCATATAGTATCCGGCTTGCATGGTTTCTCTTTACTTTAGCTCTAAAACCAGCATTTTTACATCAAGATGGTTTTCTCACTGCATTCTTGCGGCAGAAGTGTGCTGTAGCAAATCTGAGTTGGGGGCTGCTTGCTGAATGCTTATTGTGTTGTTGTCCTGATTGGTCTGTAGGCCTTGCTGTGATTCTATGCAAGACAATATTTGCGTGGGTTTCTGCCCAATTCCCCAGAGCTGGTCTTGCTTTAGCTACTTCGCCTGAGAGTTACCGAGTGTCTGCTGCATCTAAAGCCATCTTCTGCTAAAAGAACAAAAATAAGTATCATTTTGCACTTCTGTTGATTATTTTTACTGTAGTTCATAAGAATTCTGTACTATTTGTTACATTTTTTGCACTTCAGTAGAGTTTCAAAGCTGAACTATTTTCACTGCACTACTTAATTACATCATGACTGTTAGTTTTACAGGACTGTAATATCTAGATTGTGTGGTTTCCCTCCTGACCCTCAACTTGAGCTCTAAAACCAGCATTTTTACATTAACAGGGTTTTCTCACTGCATTCTTGTGGCAGAAGTATGCTATAGCAAATCTATAAGAGTTGGAGGCTGCTGGCTGAAAGCTTATTGTGTGTTTTTCTGATTTTTCTGTAGGTAATGCTGTTGTAAAACTTGTTTTTTTTCTGATTCTATATAAGGCCAGTGTTTGCACTAAGCTGCTGTCTGCACAGTGGTGGTTGGCAGTGTCCTGTACAACCACAAATGCTTTCAAGTTAAAATTTCCTTAAATTAACTATCTCTGCAACCTTCTCCAGTCCCCCACTTCTCTAGGAGCATCTGGGTTATGGGTAGAGCAGCACTGCCTTGTTGGACAGATGCGCTTCACACTGAATGTAGCCCCCATTCTTCATCTATGTGCCATCATCCAAATCCAGCTAAATCTATCCACTCTTCTCCCTGGTTAACCCAC
Source organism: Protopterus annectens (assembly GCF_019279795.1). Classification (NCBI taxonomy): domain Eukaryota; kingdom Metazoa; phylum Chordata; order Ceratodontiformes; family Protopteridae; genus Protopterus; species Protopterus annectens. The sequence goes on along the minus strand of NC_056741.1, from coordinate 1,314,777,512 downwards.
AATAAAAATCCTAAAACCATGGGTAGGCACTTTCCTGCTATCTCTGTGGCCAGCCTGTGGACATGGGCATCCTGAGGCAATGTAGCAACTGTGTTATGTATAATGACAACCACTTAATCCTGAAAAAAAACAAGCACAGCACGTCAGAAATGTAGTTACACTATAAAAATTCAGATATGACTCTCATATACTGACATTTTGACAAATAGGTTGCCAGCATACACACACACACACACACACACACACACACACACACACACACACACACACACACACACACACACACACACACACACACACACCATTTCCCTCATTAAATAAGGTCTTGACACATAAACCCACATATCCTCCCAGAAACCACTTGCAAACAGAACCAAGTTAACACTGACCACTACACATAAAAATGCACATTCCAGTGTCTTCACAAGCAAGCCTCTAAGGCAAAGCACCACACATTCAAACATCTTAGTCATAAGAAACTCCACCTTCAGACACCAGGTTGGATAAAGAGAGGGTTACAGTTAGTTGCCTGTCAGGGGCCAGGATTTGGTAGATCATGCAGGCACTAAGGACACTCAACCCAAATACCAGTATAATTCAGTCATAGTCCATGTGGGTGAGAATGACCTGAGATGTACCTCCCTGGACTATATGAAGAGAAACATGATGGACCTCTCTGAATACATGTTGCTTGCAAGTATGAACCTTGCATTCAGGAGCATTCTACCCTCATCAAGAATTATACCACAATACAAACAGAAAATGATTGAGTTCAATAATTGGCTTAGCCAGTTGTGTCATTCCAGTGGGATCCAGTATTTGTCAGCCTGGGACAACATGACTGACAGAGCATGCTGTTTTGCCAGAGATGGTCTACACCTGTCGCCACTAAGCTGTTGAATACTGGCAAAGGCATTCGCCACCCCCACAGTGCTTTTTTTAGGCAGTGCCAAACCAACAGTCCTACCAACCTAAGACATTCTTCCAATGCCAAGCTGAATTTACTACTGCTTAATGCCAAGAGCCTTAACAAGTAACTGTACTCCCTGGAAGCTCTCCTTGCCCTGTAAAATGCTGACATCTGTGCAGTTACAGAGATGTATTTCAAGGCTGTGTAAAGGAATACAGACGTGCAAGGCTGCAATGGCTATAACACATTCAGACTACCCTCTGAAAAGAAAAAAAAATCTATATTTTTGTAAAACATTATGGTCAGATAAGTGTGAAATCATAGATTCCCTTATATTATTTAATGCACCTATACCAGAAAGTACCTCAGCATCACAAATTCCTCTTCTTTGGAGTATCTTAGCTATAGCAAGAAAAATCCTTACTAAAAACTTGAAAACAAAGACTTCAATCTCATTTAAAAAATGAATTTATTTATTTGGCTAATTCAGTATGTAATAATGAAATGTTTACCATAAAAATTAGAACAAAGAATATGACACAAATTAATAGCTTGGCAAAAAATACACAGTTTACTAGAAAATTAATGATTTTATGACTAAAAATATGTTAGAGACTTTGTAAACAGTTTGTATAAAGTTTCATGATTGTTTATTATTAATTGTATAAGTGACCATTATTCTATAAAATCAAATAAAGTTTTAAAGAAAATGAAAAAATGAAAGGAGGAGATGTTTCCACTTACATAAAAAACAATCACACTGCAAGATTTGTCAAGCTGAGTGACTCACTTGCGCTAATCGGTATCCAGCTGACTACAGGCAAAATCCTCCACCATATCATCGCTAGCTGCTGGTCCCCAACCATGAATCATGAAAACCACTCAGCATACCTGATGCTAAAAGAATCACTTACTATTCAGCCAAACACATTACTTATGGGTGATTTTAACTACCCCTCCATAAACTGGGAGCCCTACATGACCACTGGCATGCAGACTCAGAAATTCCTGGACTTTGGCAGTGCAAATGCCCTGGAAGAGCTGGTCTGCACTCCCACTCCTGACGTAGTACTAACAAACATGGGGAATGTTGCATTTCCTCTAGAATAACATCCTCATTGGTTAAGATTGGATTGTAAATCAGTCTCCTTTGAAATAAATTTAATGGTAGAACCCCATCAAGACCTAAAACCCTAAAGACTTTTTCCAAGGCAAATTACCTTCTCTTAAGTGATAGCACAGATAATTTTAAAGCTCCCCTAACACTGAAAACATGAAAGCCTATGCAGTAGTATACATGAATGTCCTGTACAACCACTTAAACAATGGCATAGAAATGGCAGTATCTGACTGAACTAAACATAGGTCTACCTGGAAAAACAAGTCACCCTGGTGGACAACAGAAGAAAGAAATTCCTGTCTAGAAGCAAGTAGGACACTGCAAAGCAGAGAAAAACTACCTCACTAGTCTCAACAGGCAAATCAGGGAACTAGTCAAGCCCTCAACAGCTAAATATAAGACTAAAATAGTCTCCCAAGCAAAGAAGAACAACAAAGCATTTTTAATTATATTAAAATATTAAGGGAAACACCCAACAACATGCTGAGACATTTTTTAATTATGTACGAAATATTAAGGGAAACACCCAACAACATGCTGAGTTGGCTGCAGATAGCACTGCCTATACTCAGCCAGAAGAAATAACACATCTGCTGGCTGATAAATTCAGTTCAGATTTCACCCACTCATCCCCTCTGGTCTCTCTCCATGAAATACCCCCTATCATTCCTTTTCCTGTTATCACAAAAGAACAGGTTATCACTGTGCTCTCTAAAGCTAGAAACATGCATTAGAATCCAGGGATGCCTTTTAAATAGCTTGAAAAATGACCTAACAGACCAACTCAGATCTCTGATCAACCACTGTCTCCTAAAAGGCTTTGTCCCAGTAGAGTTAAAGACAGCAACAGTCATCCCTTTACACAAGGGGGGACCATCAATGAACCCAGGAAACTACCGACCCATAAATCTGACTATGCGAGCCTATTGAAAAGATAATCTTGGACTTGATTAACCAGGACATAGGAAATCTCCAGACTCTAAACCCAACCAGTTCAGCTTCGTTAAGGGCAGGTCCTGCCTTCTCAATCGGTAGACTTCTTCGAGTAGGTCACCAAGGTCATGAATGAAGGTAAGACAGTACATATCACCTATCTTAACCTGGCCAAAGCATATGACACAATACCCCAATCAGGTATTATAGATAAACTCACAAAATCGGGGATTAGCCTGTACATCACCAGATAGCTGTTTGGATCATAGATAGGACACAGGTTATTAGAGTGGGGGAATCCACATCCAGCAAGAGGTCATTCACCAGTGGAATTCCACAGAGCTCAGTGCTGGGCCCCCTCTTGTGTAGGATATACTTCTCAAATTTCAAGGCAAATGCAGATGGCCTTTGGCTAACCAAGTTTGCTGATTAGTGCAAGTCGGGAGCAATCATGGACTCCCCAAATGATGCTGATATCCTACAGAAAGGACTGACACATACTAATGCTCCCCAAATGATGCTGATATCCTACAGAAAGGACTGACACATACTAATGCTCCCCAAATGATGCTGATATCCTACAGAAAGGACTGACACATACTAATGCTCCCCAAATGATGCTGATATCCTACAGAAAGGACTGACACATACTAATGCTCCCCAAATGATGCTGATATCCTACAGAAAGGACTGACACATACTAATGCTCCCCAAATGATGCTGATATCCTACAGAAAGGACTGATGCATACCAATGCTTGGTGTCAGAGCCATGGCCTCAAACTAAATGAGAAGAGATCCATAATAATACCCTCTGGGAAATCAAATAGCCCTGCAGATTAAAACATTGATAGCATCCCCCGAAAGTGGACCCAGTGGTGAGAAATATGGGTACTCAGATAGATAGTAATCTGAACTTTGACCACCATGTTTCCATGGTAGTGATGAAATCCTTCTATGTGGTTCAGCTTGTAAGTAAAGGCACAGCATCCATATTTAAGGATGTCATAATACCACTGTACTCGGCCCTCATCAGACCAATAACTGAGTACAGTGCACCCTTTGGCATGTACCTCACCAGGATCCTGCAACAGTTGGAGTGTCCTCAGAGGTTTCTTATCAAAAGAATAAAGGGTATAACCAACATATCATATCTGGACCAATTGAAAGCCTTATCACTGCCTTCAGTTTCCTGCCAATTACTGAAGGTTGATATATGCCTGACCTATAAGGTAGTCTCTGTCACTGACCTGATGGAAATGTTGCACATTCACAAAACTAAGGGCATGAAGGTTACCTACTCAAAACATCTAAACCTGATCTTTGTGACACAAATAGATCATGCTGGAGAGACAGATATGTGTCCCAGAGACTGCCCCTCCTCTGGAATAGGCTTCCTGTTCAAGTGAAGCAGAGCCCTTCCCTGACCATCTTCAAGTGCACTCTAGACCAATGGATGGGAAACCACAAATTCACTTATGAGGTGGTGCACATGTCCTTTACAGTCAGAAGCTGTCTGTAAAACTATCAAACCATGCTTGCTGACCCTTGTTATCTTTCCACTAGGGATAGTAAATTGAATAAAATCTACATAAATCTGGCTAGGCTTGTAAGGCCTACTGAATGGTTAACCTAGTTATCTCCTGTAAACCTATGAGCTAACGCACTATTGATCAAAATGAGAGCACAATGAGAGCACAAAGAGAAGGCAATAGTCAGCCTTACACTTTAAAACCTCATTGCCATAAACTGAGGTTCATACCTCTCAACTGTACAGATTTTCGCCTTATATTTTTTCATAAAATTGTGGTTTTCTGGCAAATTAGTGACAATTCATTAAACATTGAATTTTAAAAATAATGACAGACATTTGAGTTATAGACTTTATACCATCCAGAAAATTCATGCCAACACAAAACATGTTATTCTATCAGCTTTCTAAGTTGCAAGAGTAATATTTAAAATTTATCCCTATTGTTGGGCCTTTGTCCCACTTTTATTTATGGCTTTGTCCAGATTTCTTGATGTAAGAGGTTGAGAGGTATGCTGGGGTTATTTCAAAGAGATGAGACAAAAGAGATCTGGAGACGGCCCTTCCTAGCAGATGATTGTGGGTAAGGAAGAGGGAGCCAATAGACTGGGAAAGTTTTATATGCCAGGCTGTCTACGTCCTGTTGCTTTTATTCATAAATATAAGTTTACAAGTAAAGTCAAGTGTTTAAATATGGAAACATTAGATAAAAACAGGTATATGAAAAAACATGCATAATTCTACTATACAATGCAGTTAAAATAGACAATTTGACTTCTGAACCAAAGTGAGGCACAGATCTAGTTGATTAGTTCTTAATAAAAAAGTACCATTATTTACATAGAAACAGTGCAGTGGTAGTGGAAAAAAGGTTATTTACACAATATGTACATGCTAACTGATCAACAGAAGTCACATCATATTAATTGGATGTAGTCATATCTGGTCAACAATCCAGTGTTATCATTTTCAACAGGTGCAATAACACGGCAAGACAAGGGACTCTATAAGACAATAATATTTTGAATTGGCCAGATGTGTGTGGGCATTGGCTGGATTTGGAATGGATAGCTTCTGCAGGAGAGGGCCTTAGAGACTTTATATACTCAAGAGGTTTGCTCAGTTAAGTGTTGTTCGATATTGTGATTCTGACGGCGCTCTAACGAACAATTCATCGACAACAGGAGATCACAGAGATGGAGATAGCAAAACACTTTTATTCTGAGATTCCTAACGATTCAATGCACTACATGGACTGTTAACCATTTGAATTGTTGAGGCACACAATGCAGAGTCCATGTGTATAGAAACTGAATTACTGAAAATCCAGACTTACATATATTGAGTTACGGTGATCTTGAAGTTGGTGTATGTATGCATATGTAGACATATCTATGTATATATAAACAGGAGGGACTTTGATGCAAGAAGAAATTTAAAGAAGAAAAGTGATGTTTGATATTCGCTGTTTTCCTATATTTTTATATTTTTGTTTTTTGGTATTTCACAAGTCAGCGTTCTGAGTCCCAACTTTTCAACAGGGAACCATATGGACTTCATAGGCTTTCTAGACCTGGATCTGCAGTGTTCCATCCCTTGGTGAGAGTACAGTTTTCCACATGACAGCTACCTGAGCTTGGAATCCAGTGAAGGACTGCAGTTTCTATTTTTTTTTGATTGACCAGTTTCTGCAGGGGCACTGGCTGGATTTTAACTGGCCTACTTCTGTGAGGACACATCCTTACAGACTTTAAATACCTGGAAGTTTACTCAGTTTCCTGCACTTTAATTCTACTGGGTAACCAGCACAAGAACATAGTCTACAATAGGTAAGCAAACATCTACATCTGTATGTTAGATACAAGAACATAGTCTACAATAGGTAAGCCAACGTCTACATCTGTATGTTAAATCATATGAATCTCACTACTTTCTCTGTCTCAACATAGTTGAAATATCCATTAATCCTAATACCTCTCCTCTACGGGACTTCAACTGTCAATAAATTGGATGACCTACACTGCCAGTGACTGGCATGTTCAATGCTTCCTTGACATTATACATCCTTTTACAAATAATTAACCATCTAACTGAGGCTCTGATTACCCTTAGTTTTGTCTACACAAATATGGCATATTTTTGTACAAGTCCACAGGTCCTATCTTTCCTCGTAAAATGAAACCATATAGCAGTCATCTTTTCTTTTAAAATTGGTTGCACTTCCCCTACAAATAACTCTGTTTTAGGACTTTTCAAAAGCAAACCTTCTTCAATTATTTGATTACTTAAATAAATTCCATTGTAATTGTCCACTGATGGACCCCATTACTAAAGTCACCAGCTATGTCCCTGAAATTCTACTGTACTGATAAAGCAGTCCCTTCCCTATCTGCACCAAATATAAGGATACAATTAAAAACACACCTTTATGGTAGAACACCAGTATAAATAAATCACATAACAAGAGAAATAAATTAGATAATGATTATAAGGCACCTCTTTTTATCCTCTTTAAGAGTACACCTAAACTAGTAAACGCTTAAGGATGCCTCTAGGAATCTCAAAGCCAAATATGAATGTAAAATAGCCACTGAAACCAACAATAACTACAATGCTTTATTTAACTATTTTAGGCTGTTAGGAACTAACATCCAACGATGTTTATGGGTAGTCCACAATAAAACTACCAATTCTGACCCTTATGAAATAGCTATTATCCTACTTGGCAAATTTAGTGCAAATTCTCTCCACCCAGTTATAACTACAGTCTTAGCCAGCCCCTTTAATTGCTGTGGAAGAAATCTTCTCAGCCATTTCAAAAACTAAGAATGCCTCATCCATGGGCTAGAACAATAGGTCATGTTATGTGATTATAAGTACCAAATATGGCCTATCTGAATCCCTAAATGACCTCTTTAATCTAGGTCTGTCCATTGGTTACATCCCTGAAGCCTGGAAAACAGTCACCATAATACTGCTACAGAAGGATGGCCCAATAAGGATAACTATAGGTCCAGTAGTCTCACTAGCCTCATATGTAAAGCTATGGAATGTGTTATCGCAGACTTCATTAAGTAACAACTCCTAAACTTGGGCTTCATTAATTTGGCTTTGTCAAAGGAAGATCCTGTCTATTTAACATTATTAATTTCTTTGAAAAAGTCACTAAAGCAGCAAACAGAGGTTATATATTACATAAAGTATATCTGGAATGGCCAAGGTCTTTGACACTATTCTGCATGCCGACATTATTGGCAGACTTGTAATTATGAATATAAATGTTCATATTGTGTGGTAGATACCTGTTTTTTTTTTTCAGATAGAGCCCATGTTTTTCAATGTCAGGCCCTCTCCTATTTGACATCTATTTCTCAGGCCTTCAGCCCAGCACACCTGACCTATAGTTATCTAAGTTTGCAGCTGACTATTGGATCTTCAACTGACTCTCATCTACTCTAACACGGGTTAGAGTATGTTACCAATTAGTGCAAGGACATTTGGCTCAAATGAAATGGGAAAAATGTAGCACCATTAATTTTGACAAACAAAACATTTCCCATACCATATAGGTGACACACACATCCAATCAGACCTTATCATAATGGACCTAGACATTCTTGTTGATAATTCCTTACTGTTTGACTAGCATGTCTCTGCTGTAGTTAGGAAAGCCTTTTATCTGGATCATCTAATTTCCAAAGGCATCTCCTCTAGCTATAAAAGCATCGTAATCCCCCTTTTCTCATACATCATCAGAAACATTTGTCAAGAAAGGAGATATTGACAGCCCAGCTATCTGCAATTTTGTATATAATTATATTGTGAATAGCAAGATGATTCATATGCTTGTGTTACAACTGTATTAGAACTGCATTTTATGTGTATATCAAACTGCTGGTACAGAAGTATGTGTTGCAAAGGGTTGTAAAGTACTGAGCTTTAAAAATGTATCCACAGTGCACCCTACTGGAATAAAACAGAAATGTGCATACACTATTGTCACTGTTTAGATGCATAATTTTTAAAAGGGGAAACTGGAATACAGAAGATTAACTTGCAAAACTTCAGAAAAATAGTTGAAATTAAATTAGTTTATAGCCACACCATAACAACCATCATGTATATGGTATGGGAAATGTTTTGTTTGTCAAAATTAAAGGTGTAAAATTTGTTCACATTTAATTTGAGCCGATTTTCCTTGCACTAATTGGTAACATAATAAAAAACAAGTAATCCCCGTGGTATCCTCAAAGTCTCAAACAACTCACTTAACAAGTATAGTGTGTCCAAAACCAAGACAGTGTAAGAAACTTCTTTGTGTGGAAGATTTTCAATACACACATATATATATATATATATATATATATATATGTGTGTGTGTGTGTGTGTACATATATATATATATATATATATATATATATATATATATATATATATATATATATATATATATAAAATCACTATATATTAAACAGATCAGATAATGGTAGTAGAAGTAGCAAACTTAAATTCATCCAGAGTATAAATAAATAAATAAATAAAAATTTACAATTTGAAAACATATACAGAATTACTAAGTATTCATAAGTAATCCAAGCAGGGTAGACAGTCTATTTCCAGTCAAAAATCCTTTATTAAGTACACAGACAAGCAATCCAAGTAAAACAAAAATAACAGAATAATAGTTTCCTCACAAGTTTTCTAACTATATATATATATATATATATATATATATATATATATATATATATATATACTTTTTATCAGGTAAGGGAGTGGTTTATTGTGCTGTAAAACACAGTGTTTTGGTATACATGTTAAATTCACACCCCTTCCCCCATCAGTGTGACATTCGAGCTGATCTTACCCTACTTAGTAGCTGTCATAATAATATAACCCTTATGTACTTAAAAAATGATGTGGCACATCTTATTTAACCAGATTATTAAAGCTGTGACTTTTTCAAGACAATATACTACATGGCTGGAAAAATATAAAAACCTTAGACCATTTGGCAATCTAAAAATGTATAAAAATAAATATATGTACATATGCATTTTGCATGCAAAAAAACGCATTGTACAAATCATATTCTATTTCCGTAAGCTATTATAGGTTCATAGGTTCATAGGTTCATACTAGGCTATCTGCCCTAGGGCATTATAAGCCTAGCCAGAATGTGTTTGGCTTTCGCCACCCATTTTAAATTTATTTTGCTATGCCCTTTTTCGAGGTTAGTATACTGTGCCTCTGTCTAACAGTGACACAGAAGTGATACCCGGGGTAAACCTACGATCTCCCATCCACTCATCAAGATTCCTCTTGAAGAGAGTCAATGAGGGACTCTGCCTAACCTGGACTGGGATTTTATTCCAGAGTGAAGGGAACCTCTGGGTTATGAATCTGTCCCTCCAGCATGTCCTATTTATTTCAGTGCTGAGGTTCAAGTCTCTCGAGCGCGTAGCTCGATGGGATTTGGATTTTCTGAGGTGCAGCATGTCCATTAATTCCGGGTTGGACATGGCGTTATACGTCAGGCACAGATCGCCTCTGAAAAGGTGGTATGCCACTGAGTAGAGCTGGAGTTTCTTTAACCGGGCAGCATATGGCATCTGTTTGAGCCCTTTGATCCTCTTGGTGAGGTACTTTTGGGGTCTTTCCAGTTGCTGCAGGTGTCTGGTAAGGTACATCCCAAAAGGGGCATTGTACTCAATTATGGGCCTGATGAGGGATGAGTAAAGAGGCACGATGACCTCCCCTGATCTAGATGTGAATCCCTTCATGATTAGGTGGGCTATATAAAATGTTTTTCTAACCACTTTGGCCACGTGGTTGTCAAATGAGAGATTGCTATCAACTTGGGTCCCCAGGTCCCTAATTACTTCTTCTATACTTAATGGATTACCACCTATGTGGTAATTTGTGGGCACTTTGTTTTTGCCAAAGGGGATGACTATACACTTTTTGGCATTTAGCTTGAGGCCATGGCTCTGGCACCAGTTGTCTGTTTCTATGAGGCCCTTTTGGAGGATGCTTGTGTTGGCTGGAGAGTCGATTATGGCACCCAGTTTGCAGTCATCTGCGAACTTGGTCAGCCATAGTCCTTCCGTGTTGGCCTGTACCTTCGAGAAATATATACCGAACAAGAGAGGTCCTAGGACTGAGCCTTGTGGGACACCACTTGTAACTGGTTTGGAGTCTGACATGGCTCCAGCAATTCTAACCATGTGGGTTCTGTCCTTGAGCCAGTTTGCAATCCATCTAGTGACATAGGGGTTTATATTTAAGCTGGTGAGCTTATCTATAATGCCCGAGTGGCGTATTGTATCGAAGGCTTTTGCGAGGTCCAGGTAGGCTGTGTGGACCACCTTCCCCTCGTCAATGGCCTTGGTGACTGTTTCAAAGAAATCAACCAGGTTTAAGAGGCAGGATCTGCCCTTAACAAAGCCGAATTGGGTAGGATCCAGTGTTTGTAGGTCCCCAATATCTTTATTTATGAGGTCCATGATGATCCTTTCCATAGCTTTGCAGACCAAGCTAGTCAGGCTTATGGGGCGATAGTTTCCAGGATCCGTTGAGGCACCACCTTTATGGAGAGGGACCACTGTTGCTATACGCCACTCTTTGGGCACATATCCTGTAGTAAGGCTGAGATTGAACAGTAGTTTTATGTTTGGGTTTAGCTCTTCTTGGAGTTCATGTAGGACGAGCCGGGACACCATCTGGTCCCATTGATGCTGTGTTTTTTGCTTTGGAGAGGGCGGCTCTTGCCTGAGCATCTGAGATGTCAGGGGGCCAGCACTCTGCTGGGATAGATATTTGCCCTTTTGGTGGGGGAGTTTGCTGAGCCTGTCAGCTAGGATGTTGGCAATGTCTGTGGGTTCGGTGTATTTTTGTCATTTTGGACTAATTCTGAGCATATCTGGGAATTACCACCCAGGTTCCTAACATAACTAAAGAAAGCCTTGTGATTATCCTTAGTGTCCTGTGCAATTTTTCTCTCGAAGCTGGCCTTAGACAATTTTATGTGTGCCCGTAGTTTTTGCTAATACTGATCAGTGATGCCTTCCCTTTTGGGATTTTGCTCTATCATTTAGTAGCTTCCTCCTTCTATTGTATAGTTTGTTTATGGCTGGGGTCCACCAGACAGGACGTCTGCCTTTGGAGGATTGGGTCTTGGTTTTATTTGGGATCGATGATCCATGCATTCCTGAAGGTGTTCATAGAATGCGTTTATAAAGGATTCTGCGGTCTGGGCGTATTTTCCACAGGCCCGGGGGCTTTGAAGGATTCCACCTCAGTTTTGAGGAGTGTGAAATTTGCTTTAGAGAAGTTTTTCACTGTGGTTTTCTGGGCAGGGGTGGGGTCGGGATGTGAATATCCAGTGAGATTAGTTTATGGTCTGATCTTACCAGTGAGGGATGCACTTCTGGTCTGGAGCATAGAGTCCCCATGTTGGTGATGATCAGGTCCAGTATGTTTTCCCCTCTTGTGGGAGTGGTAACAAGTTGTTCCATAGCATTTGAGTTTATAAATTCTAGGAACCTTTGGGATAGGGTGTTGGAGCTAGAGTAATGCTCCCAGTCTATGTTTGGGTAGTTGAAGTCGCCCAATATAATGGTGTTTGGAGAGACCTTCATATTTTCCAGTGTTCTCAGGAAGGCCGAGTGGGGTTCCTGGGTTTGGGAGGGTGGTCTGTAGCAGGCTATAAACTGGAAGGCAGTTTTACCCACTGTTAGTTGCACATGGATAGTCTCTGATGCTTCGTGCTTTGCCACCAACCTGGAGGTGTGGGTATCTTTGATGAATATCGATACACTCCCTCCTTTTGTGGTTCGGTCCAAGTTTTGGGGCTGAAAAGCATGGTATGAGGTATAACCTGGTAGTGCTGGGGTGCTCTCGGGAGCCCTGAACCAGGTTTCTGTTACTGCACAGATATCGATGTTCTCCATGCTAAGGAGAGTTTCGAGTGCATGCATCTTGAGGTTTAGACTTCTGGCATTGAGTAGCATTACTCTTAGTTTCTTATCCCTTGTGATACCTATGGAGGTGGGTTTGTCTTTTGAGCCTTGCCTAAAAAAGGCACTATGGGGGTAGCAAGAGCCTTTGCCAATATCCAAAAGCCCAGGGGTGACAGGTGCAAGCCATCCCTAGCAAAGCATCGTGGCTTGTCGAGCATATCATCCCAAGCTGACAGGCATTGGATCCCCTTTGAATGACACCAGTACTTAAGCCAATTGTTGAAATTGATCATCTTGTCTTCATATTGTGGCATCATTCTTGGTGAGGGTAAGATGCTACTGAAGGTCAGGGTCATACTGGCCTGGGCTACATGCTCAGAGAGCTCCTTTATGTCTCTTTTCATGTAGTCCAGGGAGGTATGTCTCAGGTCATTCACACCAGCATGGACAATGACCGAGTCATATTTGTACTTGCCTTGGAGTGACCTGAGTGCTTGTGTTATGTGGCGGATCCTAGCGCCTGACAGGCTGCTCACCGTGACCCTCTCCTTGTTCAGCCTGGTGAGCGGGACGTCAGTGTGCCTGACGATAGAGTCACCTATTACAAGTGTATCAGGTGTGTTGTTTAGTCTTAAGGGCTGTGACTGTTTGGCACACTGGCTTTGTGAGATATGTGTTGCACGTGTTTTGTTTTGGGGTAGCGGCTGCTTGGGTGTCTGCTTTGGAGGTCTCTGCTGCTTCGGCAGATCTTTATTTAGAGCCTCCGAGTATGTTTTTGTGTGATTATTTGTTTGGTTTGCTGTCGTGGTAGGTCTATGTGAGACTGGATTGTAGTGAGTGTGGTTTCCTTCTCCTCCTGACTGGTTATGCCAGTACTGAGTTGAGACAGCTTAGCCTCCAGTTTGGCTATATGGTTGCATCTCTCACATGTGTTGGAATTTGTTGGGAGGAGGAGAGGGTTGTCTGTGTACATGAGGCAGTTGTAACATTGCCTCAAGATTCCCAGATTCACCAGCTGGACCAGAGAGGAGATTGACAACTGACCTTTGGACATGCTAGAATAATATTGGGAATTCCTTAATAATTGAAAACCAGGGCCAGTGGGGAGTGAGGGTGTAGTGCTTTTAATTTTTAGTGCTGACTTATATAATTGCTTTAGTGAGCAAGTGCCAGGTAACTTAAGTGCAATGTGTTACAGGTAACTTAAATGCAAAAACGACAAACAGTAACTTTCTTTCAAGTGAAACAAGGAAATAAGTACAGTAAGCAATGCAGATATCACTAGTGATCCACAGAAGCACTGAGAAGCCGCGTATTAGGTGGAATTAGTGTTCCAGGGAAATAACAAGCATATAAACAAAGCTAGATTCAGCAGGCCTGGATCTAGTCTATGCTACAGCAAACAAGGTGTACCAATTTCAGTAAGATACAGTTCAAATATTCAGGCACTATAAACCTTTAACCAGAAATTCCCAGCTCAGAAGGGCAGAGTCCAGCCTCTTCTCCCACAAGAGTGCAGACCACAAACCTTCTTAATGTAAAATAACTGGCCTGAAGCCCAAGTGCTTAAACTAGAACTAATACACTTTAAGAATAACAGACACTGGGCTCTCAATCAGCAGTTCCCAACTTAGAAGGATGAAAGCTACCTGTCCTGCCACCACAGTGCATGCCACAAACCTTCCTAATGTAAAACAACTGGTCTGAAGCCCAAGTGCTTAATCCAAAAGACTTAGAATGATAGCTACACTTTAATCAAGTTACTACCAAGCAGTAATAAATACAATTGAATACTTTAGAGAATGCCTGGATTAGTGCTCAAGTTACACAAACAAAGCTAGATCCAGCAGGCCCGAATCCAGTATTGTTAACAAATATCGTTTTCGTCCTAGACTTCTTCAGGTATGTGTACAAAAACCATAAAAACTATCTACAAAAATCTTATTGTATAATTAGCTAGTATTGTTGTTACACATCATTTCAAATAAAGTGGTGAAAAGATTAATAAAAAGAAAAATCTATAATGACAAAAACTCACTTCAATTAAAAATGATTTAACAGGGTATTTAAAACCAGCTGGAAGAATAAAATAAAATAAAACTAGTAAAGTAAACAATGTGACAGTTTTCTAAGTTCCAGTATACATTTAAGTGAACAGTAGTAGTTCAGTCCAGGCTTCCTAAAATAGTTCAGCTTTAATTGCCACATGAGTTCAAATTTCTCCAGCATATTCAGGATGTCTCCTTCCAGATCACCCATGTCTATGCGATCCAGTATCTGATAAAAAGTATATATATAGTTAGAAAGTTTGTGAGGAAACTATTATTCTGTTATTTTTGTTTTACTTGGATCGCTTGTCTGTGTATTTAATAAATAATTTTCGACTGGAAACAGACTGTCTACCTTGCTTGGATTATTTATGAATACTTAGTAATTCTGCATATTTTTTTTCAAATTGTATATTTTTTATTATTTTTTTGAATCTGGACAAGTTTAAGTTCTATACTTTTACTACAAGTATCTGATCTGATTAATATATAATGATTAACTATACATATATACACATATATATATATATATATATATATATATATATATATATATATATATATATATAGACTGAACATCTTCCACTGTCTTGAATTGGTAACATACTCTAACTCATGTTGGAGTAGATGAGAGTCAGTTGAAAATCAAACAGTCAGCTGTAAACTTAGATAACTACAGGACAAGAGTGCTGGGCTGAAGGCTTGAAAAATAGATGCCAAATAGGAGAGGGCCTGACATTGAACAACATGGGCTCTGTCTGAAAAAAAAAAACAGTTTGGTATCCACCACATAGTATAAATATTTATATTCATAATTACAAGTCTGCCAATAATGGCATGCAGAATAGTGTCAAAGGGCTTGGCCATTCCAAATATGGCCTATCTGAATCCCTAAAAGCCCTTGTTTATATATTTTCACAGGTAAATGCTAAATGCTACCAGTTGCATCAGTGGTTGTTTTTCACCTGGGACAGAGTCAGATGAGCCTGAGTATTCTGTATTTTTATTTGACCTCACAACATCAGCTGGAAGACCCACTCACCACATCTGCCTTGCTTGCTCTGTAAGTAAGTTAAGTAGAATATAATTATCTAGATATAGTCAGGAATATAGCAAACATTACTTTGGATGTTTTCTTTATTTATTTGAGACTGTCCTGCAATGTTATTTTAAACATTTGCTGTGATTTTGAACTTTGATATCACAGTGATTATATACTGAGTTTTTTCTTGTTCTTTTATTATTTATTATTAAATATATTTAAACCTTTCATTGTGGCTGATATTTATGAGACATATTTAAGTTCTGAGAGTAAATGCATATTTATTTGGTGACACTGTGTAGGCTAATTCTAATAGCCTTGCTCTTGGTCAAACTACCATTTGTATTAACAGTAAAATTACACAGTAAGATTGGACACCCTGTGTTAAGGGCCTTAAAATAGCTGATAAAGAGTTGGCTGGTGGCAGTAATAACTACCTTATAGTCTGGGTAGAAGGTAGCATAGCTAGTAAACCTGTTCCAGCCTTTCCCAGATGTGCATCTGTGTGTGTGTAAAACAAATCTCCAAGACTGTATGTGTCAGCTACATGGGCAGAGACACAAAGCACTGGTTGGACAGAGAGGGTGCTGGAAGTCTTGGCTTGGCCACTCGGCTGAGATCTCAACTCTATAGCTGTGCCAGCGGGGAGTCTTATTCAGGATCTGGAGAAAGAGAGAGAAACCAGCTATAGACTGACTGTGGTCTCTGTGTGCTCTTAAGGGAAATTGCACTTTACTGTGTGTGTATTTGTCATCCTCCCAATGTACATCCCCCACTGTTGCCAGTGGTAAGAACTGAGGCTTCTTGACTACTGGGCTAGTGGTGGAGCATCACATATATTGGTGGGCAGCACTGGGATATCCACATCACATATATTGGTTGGCAGTGATGGGATATCCACATCACAACATTATTCAATACAATGCCCCTTTTGGCATGTATTTATCTAAATATAATACTTATCTTGAAAGACCTCAGAGATTCAGAAAATCTTAGCTATCAGGACAGACTGACAGCTCTTTGTTCATATAGACTCCTCTGTGGGAATCTGTGTCTAGCCTTTTGAGTAATGAAAGATCATACCCTTTTAGACATCCTCTTATTTGCAGCACAGATACTTCCTCAGATGCCT
Organism: Protopterus annectens; assembly: GCF_019279795.1. NCBI lineage: Eukaryota > Metazoa > Chordata > Ceratodontiformes > Protopteridae > Protopterus > Protopterus annectens. The sequence continues at coordinate 1,314,760,836 of NC_056741.1, read as the reverse complement.
GGTTAAAGGAATGAAATCTTCATCAACAGATAAATAAAACATGTTGGAGTGAGAGGTTCATATTTCAACTTACCCCCACCTATGCAGCGAACTGCCACCATCAAGATAAACCTAGACAATGGGAAGAGCAGCCTCAAATTCTCCCATGATCCTCTTGTACTGCCAACCTTGACACTGGAGGGAAGTTTTGAATATGGGTTACCCGCTAGACTTATAATAGTCTGTAGTCTGACCATCTAGCACCTATCTAAGAACCTATAAAGATTACTGAAAGCAAATATCACAGGTCCTCAGACTAAAACACACTTATTCTACTTGAAACAGTAGTTGCCAAGATGCACAGTAAAAGTTTAATGTTTTCCATTTCTTTAGTTTTGTTACATCTCTGATATATGCATTTCATTTCAAGTACTGACTGTAGTCTCTATGTTAGTGAAAAAGGTGTCTTTCTCTAGATAATGCTTTCAAAAGCGTTTTAAAACCTTATTGCTGCTGTATTTTCTTCAGAGCTATACTTTTCAGATTCTCTTCCCAGCATAATTAATGGTTCCAACAACATAAAAATGCATCCATCTACATGAAATCAACATTAACATTTCACTCAGCATTTTCTCCTTGAGCTCTTGCCACTTTTTATTTGCTTTCTTAAAATGTTACACTGACTTTTATAAGTACATAGCTGGACTTAACTGAACCTAAAACTTTTTAAAATGCAACACTTACTTTTATAAGAACATAGCTATATTTAATTACATTTTAGCAGTCCTGCTCACTGATTCTGCTTAGGTCTTCTTGTATATTTTGAGATGCCCCTTTATGTTTCGGGGAGGTGTACATGTGTGCATGTATCTGAGAGTTCCTGGAGGTTAATATCTATATGCTTCACATCCCAGCAACTGACATGCACTGTTTCACAATGCTCACAGATCACTATAATATTACAGTATAGTATTATTACAGCCCCAGCAGCTGACATGCACTGTTTCACAATGCCACAGATCGCTATAATGTTATAGTAAAGTATTATTACAGCCCCAACAGCTGACATGCACTGTTTCACAATGCTCCCAGATCACCATATTAGTACAGTATTGTATTACATGTTCACTCCTAGCCACCTTCATCATGAAGAAGGACACGGTTAGCAGTGAATATGGCACTGCAGCAACACTGCACTAGGCAGTATTGTTTTTTTTGTGTGTAAGTATTGTGGTGAGGAAAGTAGGCATGTCGTATAGAGAAAAGGTGAGTATTGTGGTCACTGGACTGGTGAAGGTGAACTACCCATCACATCTATTTTTAGCGCTTTAGACAAGTCAAATCTTGGGGTTCAAATTGCAATAAAATCCACAATGCATTCTAAATATTACAGCTTATTTGTTTTCTTATTTTTATAGAATATGTATAATATTTTGTGAATGTTATACTGTACGTGTGTTACATACTAAGCAGAGTCTGGCAAGAAATAGTCAGAGTGCCACACTGCCTGTCATTTCTCAGCATAAAGTGGTACCGCTACACAGCAATAGTCCATCTAAATTATAATATAATTATAATACCATAGGAGGTAACAAAATTATACTAGCAAACATTTTCTGTGCCAGTATTTGGAGACTGTCAGTCTAATATTCTGCAGGTTAGCTGAATACTAAAACAATGCTATAAAACAGCAGCAAACACATAAGCTCACAATTTTTATAATGATGCATCATATGACAGTTACCACTTCTGTGCTGTAGTTAGGACAGTTTATAACTTTGAAGGGGATACTGAATGTCGCCAGAAAATGTAGTACATGTTGTAGAAAAGCTCTTTCACAGAGCATTCCCTGCAGGTACTTGGAAGGCTATAGTATCACAACCTGCATTACTTTGCCGCAAGTATCTTGCACCGTAATCTGCACGCTGTACTTTCACAAGGGACGTTTAGCACATATTTTAAGAAAATTGGATTGGAGCAGGAACTCAGCACAATGCAAAAGTAAAAGAAATATAGCAAACTGTTATTCTTTTTGTACTTGAAGCGTGATATAATACAGCATACGAATCAGGGGCTAGATTCCAAAAGGCTTGCCCTCTGTGTCAGTGACTTACATCAGTGTAAGGCCCATCTCTAAAGTAGACTTTCACTGAAATAAGTCACTTACACACTCAGAGTAAGTCTTTTGGAGTCGGGAGTTGGGTCCCAGGTCCACAGGAGCTGTGTAACTGAAATTATTATAACAGTGCATTGCAGTGCATAACAAGGAAAAAAATGCATTCTAGATGAACTGAAGTACTTTGATTCTAGGTGAATCACAATAACTATACTGCAAAAGTCCTGAAACTGCAGGTATATGTCATATACTGACTCCAAAATGTGGTAGTCACAGGTGGCTTATATGTCATCACTTTTCACTTCTTATGACTGATAATAAATCACTGAGAGATTCTCTTCAGACCAGCATTTATATGGCAGTAATGCACTGTAGACTGACCATTGTAGACTGATCATGCTCCTTAAAACGTTGCACCCAGGCAGCTGCCTCTTTACCCCACTCTAGCTATGCTGCTGATCCCTATTATGTTGCTAGTTAGCATAGAACTATTTAGAAGAGCTTTTATATTTATTTATTTTTTACCAAAAGGATCACTGCTGAGTACAGTGTAACCTGCACAAGAATAACCTTATTTCCTACCGTAGGGAAAAAGAGGGCACTTTATTCTAGCTCTCTACTGCTTTAATTAACAATAGTTGACAGGCAGTTTAATATGAAAATTAATTTATAATACTTTGACCAAGAACATAAACAGTTCTCCAACTATACTTAAACAAAACAGATCTTAATAAACTATCATCCTGCTATAATCACATTGCCAGATTTGCTACTGGCATAGCCTACCGGACACCACTGTCACAACATAAATCGCCTAGGATGGCTTGAACTGCCAAGCCTACTGCAGTTCAACCAGCTAATAGTGGCACATAAAGTCCTTTACCAACCAGAAAATACACCCGCACTAAATATATTATCAGCCCCTACACCAGCACCCGGCCACTGCAATCATCCACTAGACTCCTAGTTCAAACATACAAATCCAACTACTCAGCTGGGGACTCTCTGTTTGCCAACTGTGTTGGAAAAACATGGAACAGACTCCCAGCTGACTTGATCCAAGAACCCTCACTAACTCAATTAAAAAAAAAAACTCAAGAAATACTTCAAAACGCATTGGTTATGTCCTTGCACTAACCCCGACTAGTGACCTCTCTATTTCTTAGGTGCCTTACCTTCAAATACTTCTAACTTTTTTCTACCACTCCATTTCAGGAAGGGTCAATTGTATTACTGCTGCTCAGTGTGTCTTAAACCTGAATGTAATGTTATGTATGTTTAACTTTAAAAATAATGTTATGTTTTGTAAAGTGTTTTATAATAAGTACTATATGTGCTAAATGCTGGTATTGCTTATGACTGTAATCTGCTTGAAACTAGCATTTACTGAATGTTCAATGTGTATTATTATCTTGGAGCTTTTCTTTCCGGGCCTCCGCTGAAAATGGACATGTAACCAGTCGGACTATCCCAGTCAACAAATGTAAAATAAAATAAATAAATGCATCTACTTTACATTCCAGTATGTAAATCCAATACAAGTCAGATCACATCACACATTTTCAAAATTATGGAAATAGGAGTGAACTTCTTGGAGAAAAACATTTCTTGTTGATGGACATTGGATAGTGGAGGCTATATATGGGTGACTGTACTAGCCAGGTGCACTGGCGGACAGATGTACTACATTCCTTGGCAGTTTTAGTACATGACTGGTCTGTGCTAGCTATAGGAGACAAATGCTTTAGAAAGATAGTTCTGCATTATTAGAAACTCTAAACTATACCAATCCCTTTTCCTGGTTTACGGACAACTGACAAAAAAATAAATGACCACTGTCCAGTGGTCAAACTGTCCTATGCTCAGAAACTATAATTTTTTCAGGTTATCTAACTACTTAATGCTTAAAATGCCTTGACATGAGCATCTACAGCACTTAGGAGCACAAGTACTGTGCTACCTAATACCTGTAAGACAGTGGCTGGCTCTCTAACCTATGGTAACTAAAGTGTGATTCTGGCTTGTGGTTTTAAAGGTTCAGATTGCTTTACCTTGAGAATTTCTCTTTTCCCCAGTATACACCAATGTACACGCGATGTACCTAGCAGGGGTGGCGTGGGGGAGGTGCAGTCCTCTATGTCACTAGAGTGGGTGTTCATGAGCCGTCTACTACCACAGTCCTGAAGAGGAAGGACTATGCTGCTAGGGGCAATTATGGAGGTGGGTATTCAGCCACCAGAATGTTTTGGCTGCAGGCTAGCTCTCAGTGCAGGTCCACAGGAGCATGTATTTACATCAGGGAGGACATTATAGTCTGCCCAGGTAGTGAAATATCCATTATCCAATCCAGGGTGGGGTAAGTCCTAAATAAGTATACCCACAATATCAGGATCTTGGCAAGGCTTTAAAACACCAAGACGCTGCCTTTATGACAGCTTCCCCCAGCCAGCTCTTTTCCGGAGATTACCGAGGATGGGGAACAAACGGCCAAGTCTGAAACTGGGGGGGGGTCTTGATAGCAGGTTCAGCAGGAAACAGCACAAAGAAAAAAAAAAACACAGTGCGGCATTGACCTACTATCTTCTCCTCTAGTGAAGATTTATTTATTTATTTTTCATTTATTAATTGGGTAGGTGACCTGGTCTACTGACCCCTTTCAGTCATGACCTGAGTAACTGAAGGTACAATAATATGTATAGATTAAAAAGAGATATAATAACTACATTCATATAGATTCACATATTAATGCTGGGAAAAATGAAATATGTTTGATACAAACAAATACATAAAGATAAACAATGCCACAAACACAATTGAGAAAGACATAGTAAAGTGTCTTATGCATAGCAGAATATATTTTTGACAATCCATATGAAAATAAGGATGATAGATTTTCAATTTACAAAAACAAAACCTAGAGCTGTGATAACTGATAGTAAAACTTATTGACTAACAGGTAGAGCCTAGGTCCAGAAAGCATCTAGATTTAGATTTGTTGATCCAATGTTCATATAGTGCAGTTTTGAACTCTTGAAGGGTCTGTCTTTTTTCTGACCTCCTTTGGGATACAAGTCCAATGTGCAGGAACTAGCTTGGAGAAAGCTATTTCCTCTATGGATGTATTCAGTTTTCATCGAGTTAGTGTAATTTAAGGGCATAATCCTAATTGCTACAAAGGTTGTAGTTAGTTTACTTGACAGATAATAGTCCTTTCACAGGTGGCAGTTACTTTGATGTAGAACTTTGAATATCGGTGTACAGCGGAGAAATAAGGATCAGTTTATAATATGAATTTACTAATCAAGTTACAGTAGTGTGTACTTTGATCAGCTAGAAGTACAAATTTGCATATTTTAATTACTATAGTTTGTAGTTTTTGTGTGTTTTCAGATGAGTGCAAGCAAAGGGGTTGGAATGTATATTCTAATTTTGGCATTACTATGTTTTTACCAATAGCTGAATGTACGGGACAAGGAGGTTAGAGAAATGATAGCAAAGTCTGAGTTGGTAAGAAACTTTAGCCGCTACGCTGTTAGCATGTACTGAAGCTGAAAGTAGGATCTAGGGTTGGTCAAAGATTCCTTTACTACGTGACATTACACATAAGGTTGCATTTAGAGTCAAAAAGCAAGGAACATGATTTGGGGAAAAGTTTTTGTGGGGTAGCAAAAGTATTGCACTCGTATTCTTATAACTGAGTAGACGTTTATCATTTTAGAGTCAAGTACAGAGGTCAGTGAATTTATTCAAAAGATTTGTCTGAAGGAAGAGGAAATAGTTGCTGGAATCCAACATGAGGAAGTCATCAGCATAAAGTGGTAAGTTAAGGTCAAAGGTAAGATTGTTAATAAATCTAAGTTAAGGTCTGGCAGGTCAAAGGTAAGATTGTTAATAAATAGTGAGAAGAGCACAAGTGCTAATAGCGGGCTCTGCGGTGCACTAGTGTTAACTGCTCCTGTTTCAGAGAAATTATCGTATGTTTGGAAGATCCTGTCTTGTAGGTAGTTTTTAAATTGAAATATGGTACTTTCCCTAAAACTTAGTCTCAAAAGTTTTTGAAAAAGTAACTTGTGGTTAAGTCACTGTAAGACACAGTTGCTGTCACCAAAGATGCCAGCAGAGATGAGCCCCTTATTCATATTGTTATGCATGATGTTAGTTGCTGAATACAAAGCAGTTGTGGTATTAAAGACATTTCTAAAGCCATGCTGTTGGTCACACAGAAAACCATAGGGGTCCTAATGGAGAGATGAAAAGTCAGTAAGCAAAGGAGAGTAGTAGTGCTGAAAACTGAATTCATCCTCAACTCTTGGTGAGTACCTTCATGAGGTGGACCCTGTTTTTCACAAAATCTCACCAAGGCAACACTGATATACAGACTGTATTTATATAGCATATATTATGGACAGAAGTAAGTCAAAAACAAAAAAAAGATAACTGGGTGCACATGCCCCAGGATAAAAATGTGCCCAACCCTGATGGGCACACTGGTGCCAGGACAGGGAAACAAATGATATTAGAATGTCATTTGGTCTTGATAAATGTGCAAAAGCAACCTTTAAAGCAGGAAAACTGCAGCACCAACAAAACATCTGTTTGGGACAAGAATGTGATATAAAAGAACTTGAGCAAGAGGGAGTGCATAAATATTTGTGAATTGATGAAGGATCTGCAATAAAACATGAACAAATGCATATAAACTTAGTAAGGAGTACTTTAGAAGACTTAAATTAATCATGAAAAGAGTGTTAACGTCCAGGAACATAGTCCAAGCTATAAACCAATTTGCTCTGCCTGTCCTAACTTACAGTTCTGGAGTGATTGATTGGCCCCAAAATGTGCTGGATAGATTAGATATTAAAACAAGAAGGATGCTTCATGCTCATCAGATGATCTATCAAAATCAGTGTATACCAAGATTATATATTCCCCATTCCAAAGGAGGGATGAGCCTCCTTGAAACTGATTACATGTACAGATCTGCTGACTTCAAGAGACCCAAACATAGTGAAAGTCTTGAAACATGAGGAGAACAAATCTAAGATGACTTCTATGCTTAACCTAGCAGATACATATTGCCGTCAAGCAGGAATGGAAATCAAACCAGAAGTAGATAAAAATCAGACAGCAACTGAATGTGCCAAAAAACAAAAGAAAGAATATAAGGTGAAGGACCAAGAAAAAGGCATGAAATGTGGAAAAATCATAAATATAGTGGCAAGTATAGAAAACTTCTGGAAGAACCTCATGTTGATCAGGAAAGAACACAGGAATGGTTAAGGAGAGGTGAATTTAAACCAAAAGATGAAAGGTTAATATTGGTAGCCCAAGACAGTGGTCTATGCACACGCCAGTTTACAAAGTCCATTGAACATGTGGGAGAAACAGATAAATGTAGGTTTTGTAAAACTGAACTGGAAACAGCTGCTCACCTCATTTCTGGTTGTGACATACTAATGGCAGAGGGCATGCACACTGAAAGGCACAATAGTGTAGAAAGACTGTTGCACTGGGGATTGTGCAAACATTATGGTTTATGGTTTTGAAGTGGCTGAGAAGCACTAGAAACATGAGCCACAAAGCATCATAGAAAATGATCAAGTCTTCATCACACGGGATCATCCATTATGAACAGTTCAAAAGACAGATGCCAGAAAACCTGATGGAGTGGTCCAAGAAAAGAAGACAAGAGCAGCACCGATCATTGAAATTGCCACACCCAGCGATTACAGTGTCCTGCGTACAGAGAGACACAAGGTTATAAAATATCAGGATCCGCAAGCAGAAACGAGAGAAATGTGGAAGAAGGATACCCAGACAGTTCCAATTGTAGTAGGAGCAATAGGTCTTATAAAAAAGAGTCTACCATCATATTTAAATAAGCTACCAATACACGTAACTCCGTATGAATTACAGAAGGAGTCATTACTGGGCACATTGCAGGTATTGCGAATAGCACTTATGTCTGACATCACGGACTGAAACAATACTAATTTCATTAACTTTAATCGTACTTTTGACTTAGGAATGGGGTCCATTCCTGTCATGGTATTAGAAACCCAAAAGATTTGGAGAAATTTAAAAAAAGAGGAAACCATAGCTACTTATGTGTGCTAACAAGCTGTTGGTATAGGAGAATTTTAAAGGGTTTAATAAGCGGGCATAGGTTGGAGATTCGCTTGAAGACTTCAATTTCAGTGGGATATGGCAGTCTAGGGAGACAAATGATGAGGATCATCAAAATAGCATCAGCCTTTCTTGGATGAAGTTGGTATACAAAAATAAGAACCCGAATTTAACAGTAACATTTCAGTAAGAACACTTAATGGAAAAAAGTTTTGTCTTCTAGCTAGAAACCATTTTAGAGTAGTAGCAAAATAACTTCAAATATGAAGAAAGAAAAAATATTTTGAAACATGAAGTCTACCATGTTTGCTATCTATGTACTGGATAAGATGCAAATCATCTTGATTACATCTTGTGTACCTAAATGTTTCCATCATGTTTCACCTTCCACAACAGTATGTCTACACTGAATTTGGACCCATGACTAAGGTTTATTTTTTTGTTACTGCAACACAACTATGAATACAAAATGGTGTAATTGTCAAAATGGAAGCATGCTTTGACTAGTGTGAAATATAAAAAAGTTTTTTTTTTCATAGGAGAGCACCTCCTACCAAGGGGGTACCCCTTATCCGTATAACTCAGGGAAAACAGAAATTCTTGAAATATTGCAATGTTGAAATTAAAATGTAGCCCTGTGAAATTTCATACTAGTGAACACACATGGACTTGTTGATCACTACTATACCCTCTGGAATTTTACACTAGTGATCACATACTGGAGTGCTACTCATTAAGATGTTCTCTGGAATTTCACATTAGTTACAATGTTGATTGATCACAAGTCTGTCATATTTAAGTCTGGCACCTATTTAATTTACATATACAGTAACCATTAAGTACAGATGATGTACGAATGCCAATAAGTGATATAGCACACTGCATGTATAAAGACTGCCAGGTTTGTTATCCTACATGGCAGAACACAATGCAAAAAGCAGGGTGGCATAATTAAAAGAGCTTAGGTAAAAGTGTCCACACGTTGGTATGTAATGACACTGCAGCTTGTTTGGTAATATACCTTATAAATCTCCCCCTTCAGAAAGTGATGGTCAGAAGCAACTAACTTCATTCTATTGGCAATAAGTAAAAATCTGACTTGGGTCCACTGGCAAAACGGAACGTGCCTACTGGCACTAAGGTGAGGCGGAGGCCCTACTTTTCAGTTTAAAAAAAGATGGGTTGGTAGTTCACACCGACCATGCAGAGTTCAGTTAACCTACTAGTGATGAATAATGGGCCACTGAGAAAAATCCAAAAATGCAGCCTTTAGGGGAAGGCAATCTAAAATTAAATAATATTTAGCTTAAAGCAGTTAAACTTTACAGCAATATGAAGACAGAAATCAGACCATATATTGTGAAAATGGCTGTAAAAGAAGCAAAACTGCTTCCTAACAACTACTTTAAGACAACACAGTTATGCAGATCTATTTACTGATAAGACCATTAAAAAACCTGTAGACTGCTAACCATCCTAAGGTATATAAATCTGGTCTTTCAGAATGATCACACATAAGTGAAACACTATTAGGAAGAATTCCCAAAAAAGTGTGAGAAAGCAAGATGGTCAAACAGAGGTTTTACTGAAAAAATATCCTAACTCCATTTAATCAATTATTAATACTTCTAAAGACTTGGTTTTATGAGGAAGGTTTCCCCCCAGTCATGTATAGGACTGCATCCCACACACCTCTGTCCTTAGTTTCTAGGTTTAGAGACATTCCCCTTGCAATGACCACACCCCCCATTTCAAAGTGGTGCAGAGACTGTAGAAATTAGTACAACCCAAGTAACTAAAGTTGGAGTAGCTCACCCAGCCCCTGATGAGCTACCCACAAGTTATGATGAAGTGGCCAATAGCTGACTTTTTTATCTTGGGGGGAGGCAGCACAAAGGGGACCTCTTGTTTAGACCAGGATACTACTTTCAGTTGCACACAAGTATTGCCTGAGCCTGCTAGAATAAAGTAACCCCACCACAAAATAGCACTAAGAGAAAAACAACTATCATTTGCTTGCACTGCATATTCAAAATACAAAAACAACTGCTGGAGTATTATTGAAAATGTTTTACCAGCTGCAAATGACAACCACATGGTGTTCAACTTTTTCTTCTCCCATCTCATCATAAAAGCATAGTTAGTGAAAACTGATTCCAGAGGAGAGTGATGTGGATTGCTATTCCTGATAGGATGGGGAGCAAATGTGTCACTAGAGTACAGGGGGGTATAGGATCAAAGGTAGTAGTGGAAGCAAAAAATAGGTTCATAGGTAAATAACACAGATGAAGTATAGAATGCAAGAATGCACAAGATGGTTGTTAAAAACTGAAACGCTAGAACCAGCACTTTTGAAAATAAAACAATTTTCCCCATTAGGCAAACAGACTTCAGAAAAGGACCCACATTAACACTTAATGAAGTATCATCTGTGGTAGCTGACTTAAATATTAAAAGTATTCAACACTTACAATACACTACCAACTTACGAATTTATTCAAGTTTTGCAGCTTGTTTGCTGCAAATCTCTGTTCAGAGGTTATCTGAAAAGGTTAATTCTGTTTAAATAACTTCATGTTACAAGACTGATAATGTGCTTTGAATATTCTGAAGAAAAAAGTCTTTTCTGAAGCTGACTTCATCCTTATAATTTAAGTGAAAGAGAACAGGATGGTTTACTCTAGCTTTGCTGTGATCTCTTATAACTGCCGGAACACTCTGCAGACACAGCATCTTTTGTTCTAATAATTCAGCGTAAAGCCATCTGATTATCTTCTGTTATTGCTCAGATAAGGTTGTCACTGCTCGTTGGTGTATGCCTATGCAAATTAATGAGGTTTATCTGTGCACAGCAAAGAAAATAAGGTGCTGTGCTCTGCCAGAAATCTTGCTGGGACTGCCCTGGGTACAAACAGAAATCACAGGGAAAGAGACAGCTGCCAGCAGACTTCACTGGTATGATACATGTATCTCAGAATCTTTGCTGATTGTAGCCGGGTTAAAAAGACAAAGAACCAGAGGGTCTAATTTCAAATCCTTACACTTTCACTGTCTTTAAGTTTAACTACACTGTTATTAGTTACCAATGCAGCAACAATAGCCATTTACAAATGTCACATTTTATTTTAAAAAGTGATAAATGTAGGTCTATATCATATCTTCGAAGGTTCAACTCAGCAAACCTCTGTTCAACAAACCCAAAACAGTGAACGCTCAGATCAGCGAATGGTTTACACAGGGAACTGAATTAGTTGACCAACATTATGACCGTAACACCCACTGCACTATGTCAAACCCACCCAGGTGGGGGACTGAGCCCCCCCCCCCACACCCTGTACCTATATAGACCAAGTCAGAGATCACACTACAGTGGAGAAAAGGGCAAATTTCCTGAAGCTGGCCAGCTAATTAAATTCCCTTTGTAAAACATTCACTGATGTGAATGTTTGCATAAGTGAATGTTCGCTGTTTTGGATTCAATGAACAGAGGTTAGTTGAGGTGAACCTTCGATTATATGATATAGACCAATAAATGCAAGGTAGACCTGTTTAACAATGGTTTTAATCTTCTAAAGAAGTAACCTTGACAGCAAAGTTCAAGAGGTTATTCAAAATTTATGAATAAACTGCTACTGTTTTGCTTTTTTTTTCTTTATTTCAATAACATATTGTCTTAGGCTTATGCAGTTTTTCTGCAAGATGTGTGTTATACTGTATCACAAGCTACCATTGTCTGTTATGGTCCCTCTTACAAATCAATAAAAAGCAGAACAATATTTCATTATGTACATAAACATATTGGTATGTTTCAGGCAATGCAGATTTCTACAAATAGATGGCAACATATATACTTATTATACATGTATACTATGTCTTCTTTGTTATCCAGGAGAGAGTGCAAACTACAAAATATCTTTCCATCTAGTTGAATGCATTTTTCTCTGTTCAACAAAATAATGATAAAATGCTCATATTCTGGTGTGTGTGTGTGTGTGTGTGTGTGTGTGTGTGTATATATATATATATATATATATATATATATATATATTTTTTTTTTTTTTTATCTATTTATAATAAAACTGTTTTTACAGTCCTTTGCAATGGAAAACAAAAATATATTTTGCTAGCAGTACTGCATTGTTGCTTGTAATCTGCAATGATGTTACATTATTGTAAGAGTTCCTGCCTGCACTTATTTTTAAAATCATTTTTTTTCTTAAAACTTGCATTTTATCTGTCTCTGGCCTAGCACTCAAGTGTGGGGTCATTTACTGCACTGTTCTAACTTGTTGATACTTGTGAACCTCTGCTTTCCTTAAAAAAACAAAAAAATCTTGCTTTTTTCCCACTTTTCTGAGACTTAAAAAAGTTCAATTACAGATTTGCTGTTCTGAACTGTTTGTAAGTTTCTTGGAGGCCATTGTTTGCTTGGGCTAAAGGGAAGTATCTGTGTTTATCAGTGGCAGTGATAAACATTGAGCAGCCTGCCTGCCCCTGTGGGAGTGGTTACTGCCTTGAAACTGTAGTTTTATTGGCCATTTTGGGTCAATTCCAAACTCCTTGATCTCCCTCTCTTAAAACCAGATTGCCTCGTGGTTTTGGCATCTTTTCGGACTTGTTGGCTGTTGGTGAAGCACCCACCAAGAGGAGAAAACACTGAGAGAAGAAAGGAGCCACTTTTGAGATTTTAAGTATTTTGCTTCAGATTATTTGTTAAGTTTTTCTGCATTGCCACTTACTTTTGAGCATTTTCTGGCTTGTTAAACTTGATTTCTGTGTTCGTAACTGTATTTAGAACACAACCTAGAACTGATTACTGAATTTCCTGCCTGCACATATTTTTAAAATCGTTTTTTTTTTCTTAAAACTTGCATTTTATCTCTCTCTGGCCTAGCACTCAAGTGCGGGGTCATTTACTGCACTGTTCTAACTTGTTGATACTTGTGAACCTCTGCTTTCCTTAAAAAAAATCAAAAAAACAAAAAAAAATCTTGTTTTTTTCCGACTTTTCTGAGACTTACAAAAGTTCAGTTACAGATTTGCTGAACTGTTTGTAAGTTTCTTGGAGGCCATTGTTTGCTTGGGCTAAAGGGAAGTCTCTGTGTTCATCAGTGGCAGAGATAAACATTGAGCAGCCTGCCTGCCCCTGTGGGAGTGGTTACTGCCTTGAAACTGTAGTTTTATTGGCCATTTTGGGTCATTTCCAAACTCCTTGATCTCCCTCTCTTAAAACCCTCTTTATGCTTTTTAAGATAGCGCAACATCGGCAGCGCCTAATTGGGTTTAAATTATTCCTGGCTCCACAAAGTCTGCTCTTCACTTTTTCCCTTAGAACTGCTCTGTCTCTCAAATTAAACACCATAATCTCATTCTAAGGCCCCTCACTGGTCCAAATAAGTAATCTTACAAGTTAGCACTAATAAACCATAAGCACTACTTACTCTTATACTCTCTACGATTACCTTGACCCCTATTGGTCCATTTTAATTCAGTTCCCTATATTACTCTAGCATGTCCAAAGGTCAGTCAATGGTTTCCTCTCCAGTCCAGCTGGTGAATCTGGGAATTTTGAGGCAATGTTACAACTGTCTCATGTACATGGACAACCCTCTCCTCCTCCAAACAGGTTCAAATATATGTGAGAGATGCAACCATATAGCCAAACTGGAGGCTGAGCTCTCTCATCTCAAAACTGGTGTAACCAGTCAGGAGGAGAAGGTAACCTCACACAACACAATTCCAGTATCACATAGTCCCACCACAACAACGAACCAAACACATAAAAACACAGAAACATACTCGGAGGCTCTAAATAAAAATCTACCTAAGCAACAGAGACCTCCAAAGCAGACATCCAAGCAAACACTACCCCAAAACAAAACACGTACAACACATAGCACACAAAGTCAGTGTGCCGAGCAGTCACAGCCCTTAAGGCTGAATAACACACCTGATACTCTTGTAATAGGTGACTCTATTGTCAGACACACTGACGTCCTGCTCACCAGGCTGAATAAAGAGAAGGTCACAGTGATCTGCCTGTCAGGTGCTAGGATCCGCCACATAACGCAAGCACTCAGGTCACTCCAAAGCAAATTCAAATATGACTCAGTCATTGTACATGCTGGCGTGAATGACCTGAGATGTACCTCCCTTGACTACATGAAAAGAGACATAGAGGAGCTCTCTGATCATGTAGCCCAGGCCGGTATGACCCTGACCTTGAGCAGCATCTTACCCTCACCTAGAATGATGCCACAGTATAAAGACAAAATGATCGATTTTAACAATTGCCTAAAATTTTGGTGTCATTCAAAGAGAATCCAGTGTCTGTCAGCCTGGGATGACATGCTCGACAAGCCACATTGCTTCACTAGGGACAGCTTGCACCTGTCACCCCTGGGCTTTCAGATATTGGCAAAGGCTCTTGCCACCCCCATAGTGCCTTTTTTAGGCAAGGCTCAAAAGTCAAACCCACCTCCATAGACAGCACAAGGAACAAGAAACTAAGGGTAATGCTGCTAAATGCCAGAAGTCTTAACCTCAAGATGCATGCACTCGAAGCTCTCCTCAATATGGAGAACATCGATATCTGTGCAGTGACAGAAACCTGGTTCAAGGCTCCAGAGAGCACCCCAGCACTACCAGGTTATACCTCATATCATGCTTTTCGGCCCCAAAACCCGGACCGAACCACAAAAGGAGGGGGAGTTTCCATATTTATCAAGGATATCCACACCTCCAGGTTAGTGGCATTGCACAAAGTATCGGAGACCATCCATGTGCAACTGACAGTGGGCAAGACTGCCTTTCAGTTTATAGCATCCTACAGACCACCCTCTCAAAGTCAGGAATCCCACTCGGCTTTCCTGAAAACATTGGAGAACATGAAGATCTCTCCGAACACCATTATATTGGGCAACTTCAACTACCCAAACATAGACTGGGAGCATTACTCAAGCCCCAGCACCTTAGCCCAAAGGTTCCTGGAATTTATAAACTCAAATGCTATGGAACAACTAGTCACCACTCCCACAAGAGGGGAAAACATACTAGACCTGATCATTACCAACATGGGGACTCTATGCTCCATACCAGAAGTATATCCCTCATTGGTAAGATCAGACCATAAATTAATTTCACTGGATATCCACATCCCAACCCCACCCCAAGCCCAGAAAACTACAGTGAAAAACTTCTCAAAAGCGAGCTTCACACTTCTCAAAACCGAAGTGGAATCCTTCAAGGCCCCAGGGCCAGTGGAAACTACAGCCCAAACTGCAGAATCCTATATAAACGCATTCTACGGACATCTCCAGGAATGCATGGATCATGCTATCCCAAACAAAATCAAGACCCAATCATCCAAAGGCAGGCGTCCAGTCTGGTGGACCCCAGCCATAAATAAACTGTACAACAGAAGGAGGAAGCTACTGCATGAAAGAGCAAAATCCCTAAAAGGGAAGGCATCTCTGATCAGTACTAGCAAAAAATTATAATCCCTCATAAAATCCTCCAAGGCCAGCTTCGAGAGAAAAATTGCACAGGACACTAAAGACAATCATAAGGTTTTTTTCAGTTATGTTAGGAACCTGGGATGCAACTCCCAGACTTGTTCTGAGTTGATTCTAAACAACAAAAAATACACTGAACCCACATACATCGCCAATATCCTGGCAGACAGGTTCAGTGCAAACTTCTTCACCCCCTCCCCCCCAAAATAGCAAGTATCTATCCCGGCAGAGTGCAGCCTCCCAAACATCTCTGATGCTCAGGTGAAGGCCGCCCTCTCCAAAGCAAAAAACACTGCTTCCATGGGACCAGATGGCGTCCCGGGTTGCGTCCTACATGAACTCCAAGAAGAACTAATCCCTAAAGTAAAACTGCTGTACAATCTCAGCCTCACTACAGGATATGTGCCCAAAGAATGGCATACAGCAACAGTGGTCCCACTCCACAAAGGTGGCGCCTCTGCGGACCCTGGAAACTATCGCCCCATAAGCCTGACTAGCCTAGTCTGCAAGGCTATGGAGAGGATCATCATGGAACTCATAAACAAAGACACTGGGGACCTACAGACACTAGATTCTACCCAATTTGGCTTCGTCAAGGACAGATCCTGTCTTTTGAACCTGGTCAACTTCTTCGAAACAGTAACCAAGGCCATAGATGAAGGGAAGGTAGTCCACACAGCCTATCTGGACCTCACAAAGGCATTTGACACAATACCCCACTCGGGCATCATAGATAAGCTATCCAGCCTAAATATAAACCCCTATGTCACAAGATGGGTCGCAAACTGGCTCAAAGACAGAACTCACAGAGTCAGAGTTGCTGGAGCCATGTCAGACTCGAAACCGGTCACAAGTGGTGTCCCACAAGGTTCTGTCCTGGGACCTCTCTTGTTCGGTATTTACTTTTCTGAGGTACAGGCCAACGTGGGAGGACTATGGTTCACCAAGTTCGCAGATGACTGCACACTGGGTGCCATAATCGACTCTCCAGCTGACACAAACATCCTTCAAAAAGGTCTCGCAGAGATGGATAACTGGTGCCAGAGCCATGGTCTAAAGCTAAATGCCAAAAAGTGTATAGTCATACCCTTTGGCAAAAACACAAATTACCACATAGGTGGTAACCCATTAAGTACAGAGAAAGTAATTAGGGATCTGGGGACCCAAGTTGATAGCAATCTCTCCTTTGACAACCACATTGCCAAAGTGGTTAGAAAGACCTTCTACATATCCCACCTCATCATGAAAGGATTCACATCTAGATCAAGAGAGGTAATCGTGCCCCTTTATTCATCCCTCATCAGGCCCATCATAGAATACAATGCCCCCTTTGGGATGTACCTTACCCGACACCTGCAGCAATTAGAAAGACCCCAAAAGTACCTCACCAGGAGGATCAAGGGACTCAAACAGATGCCATATGCTCCTCGGTTAAAAAAACTCCAGCTCTACTCAGTTGCATACCACCTACTTCGAGGTGATCTATGCCTGACATATAAAGCTATGTCCAACCCAGAATTAATGGACATGCTCCACCTCAGTAAATCTAAATCCCTTAGAGCCATGTGCTCGAGGGACTTGAACCTCAGCACAGTAATAAATAGAACATGCTGAAGGGACAGATTCATAACCCAGAGGCTCCCTTCGCTCTGGAATAGAATTCCAATTCATGTGAGGCAGAGCACCTCACTGACTCTCTTCAAGAAGAATCTTGATGAGTGGATGGGGGATCATAGGTTGGTCCCGGGGATTACTTCCGTGTCACTATTAGACAGAGGCACAGTAAACTAAACTTTAAAAAGGGCACAGTATACTCAAATCAAGGGGTGGCGTAAGCCAAACACAATCGGGCTAGGCTTATAAATGCCCCAGGGCAGATAGCCTAGTATGAACCTATGAACTGAGTTTTTTTAAGTTTCTGCTGACCAGTTCCAGTAAGTTCTAACAGTCAGTCAATGATCACTTGGTTGAAGATCATGAAGCTAAGATTTTAGTGATTCTGCAAAAACAAACATGCATTAGGAATGTCTGTCTTTTTCCTAAGGTTTGGCAACATGGGCAATGTTTAGCTTTTCTTGGGTATGGTAACCTTGAAGTTTCTTTTAAAAATGAGGTTCTCTCTGGGTCTCTACAATATGAGGTCAATAGAAGGCCTTCCAAGCCATAAAACAATTATTCTGATTTTGGCTGACGTCATTAACTTCAAATAGAATTAGCTATATCCAGTTCAACTACAAGCACGATTGATCATTGACTCGTTTACCCATTCTCTGTTTCATCACAAGGAAAATGCAACAGGGCAGAAACTACTCTTCAACTCAACAATACAGTTTGGTATAAACAATGCATAAACAGAAATAAATAAAATAATGTACATCAAGTGTCTCATGCACAAGATTTATAAAGATATACAGAAAATGTTGCATACACATAATAAACAGTTACATTTCAAATGTACAAGGTCAAAGACACCAGCTCAGTGGCACAGAGAGCTGAAGCCAGGTTTGGTTAGCAACCCAAGTGTCAGATGATTTGGCTGGAAAGAGAGAGAGTAAGTATTCTATGATGGCTTCTTCACACTGAGGACAGGGATACAGCTTCGTTTGCTGTGATAATGATACCCAGTGGAGGCTGGGTATCCTAGCAACTGCAATGCAGGTACCTATATGTGCATGGTCATCAAGCAGTCTGCAATGTAACTGGGGTTGTGCATGTGTGGAACAGCCATACTCTCAACTGTCTGGATTTTCACAGAATATCCAGATTTTTGCCTCTTATTTTTGGTCTGTTGCTCATAAAATTTGTGGTTTTCTGGCAAATCATTGAGCACTGAAGACATTAAATAATACTAAATAATGACATACATTTGAGTTTTAGACTTCATATCCTTCAGAAAATATATAATAATGTAAAATATGTCATTCTAGCAACATTCTACATTTATAGAATCAATATTTAAAATCTGTCCCTATTTTTGGCCCTTTGTCCCCCCATTTCTTTTTCTGGCTTTATCCAGATTTCTTGCAATGAGAGGTTGAGAGGTATGCATTGTGAGCATCTCATTCAAGAGATATAGCACATGCAAAGAGGAAGGGGTATACACAAAAACATGATGGCTGTTGACTCAGGGTATGGAAAACCTGATGGTTGCCATTGTCTTCTAGTAAACAGGCCCTACTTTTTCTGTGTCTATCATACACCCCAGAAAGGCAATTATTTGTGGAGACATGAGGCATGACTTTGCAGATTCAACTACAATAGGCAGAAAAATCACAGATAAAACAACTGCAATGTGAGACGGAGACGTATGATGTCTTGTATGTACAAGATTAAAATACAGATACCTAGCATATGTTATATACAAGTAAAACAGATACCTGGCAGATGTTGCAGCAATTGGAGAGACCACAAAGGTTCCTTACAAAGAAAATTCATGGTCTTCAAGATCTGTCTTATGTGGACCGACTGAAATCATTGTCACTTTACTCTGTGCCATAGAGACTGCTCAGAGATGACCTGTGCCTTGCATATAGAGCAATCTCTGACCGAGCTTTAATGGGAATGCTGCACATTCACAAGTCAAATGGCACACGGGTCACTCGCTCAAAGGACCTTAACCTGGTATGTGACATCAACAGAACTTGCTGGAGAGACAGATTTGTCTCACAGAGGTTGCCCCACCTTTGGAACAAGCTTCCTATTCATGGTAAACAAAGCTCCTCATTGGCCCTATTTAAATGTAATTTGGATGACTGGATGGGTAACTGGACATTCTCCCTGGGGGTTCCACCTGTGTACCTCTTGGACAGGGGCAATAGATGCTGATTTTAGTGTCTGCTTCAACCAGACACCCTTGGGAACATGTGTTAAACTTGGCTAGGCTTGCAAGGGGCCTAGGGCCATTAGCCTAGTAACCTGCTATGATCCTGTGTTAATGCAGATATCGGGCAGATGTTATATATAAGCAATGCAGATACCTGGTGTATGTTATATACAAGTAATATAACTATGTGTAATTTTTGTGATATAAAAAGACAGTAAAATGAGAGATGTATAACAGAAAGCATACTATAATACTGTGAGAGGAAGACTACACACTAAAAATGAAGCTGGCATATTATACAATGTGCCGGATAATATATTTAGCAGTAAGAAGGGTTGGTGCTCCATCTTAGACTTTTGCATGACATAGAACTATATGACAGACATGACAGGGTGCCACAATGGATTTAAATTCATCTTTAGAGTTGCATTTTGAAAGGAGAGAACCTAATTCTAGAAAGAAAATGAAGATAGTGGATACAATGAGCAAATTAAATATTAAGAAACAAACAGTAGATAGGTGCATGGAGTCAAACATTAATATATTAAAAAGCTTAAAATTAGAAGAATTAAACATATAAAACAGAGAAGTACAGGAAAACCAGTTAGCAAGTATGTGTACACTGGAATGCAAAGGGATGCTAGGAGTAAATAAATGAGCAGGGAAACATGACAGGAACAATGACGTAGTTTCTAAGTTAGCTGAAGGATCATGAGGAGGAAGACAAAGACAGGTAAGATAATAATTTATGCAATAAAGGAATACCCTAAATGGGTAGTAAATGAGAGAGGGAAGAGGAGTTACTAGTAAATAATGACAGTACGATGAGAGTAACCATGGACTTTTGAAGAAAATAAATTAACGAAGGAGACATCAGCACGATTCAGAGAAGAAGTAATGATAAAAAGGCAAAGAAGATGGCTTCAATATATGACAAAATAACTTAATTTATGGTTGACCTTCAAAGCGCTGATCTTTATAACTGCTTTATTCAGACCTGCAAATTATACAAATGGAGGGTACATTATTCATATGATGCTCTATAAAATACCACTTATTTCCAATTTTTATAACCTTAACCTGCTGATTATTGCCACAAAATAAAGTTTTCATTTTACATCTAATGGTATTGCTGCTGCAGAGAATCAGAT
This sequence comes from Protopterus annectens, assembly GCF_019279795.1. NCBI lineage: Eukaryota > Metazoa > Chordata > Ceratodontiformes > Protopteridae > Protopterus > Protopterus annectens. Next base: position 1,314,740,127 of record NC_056741.1, on the reverse strand, counting down.
CAGCCTACCTTAAACAAATAGTAGGTAAACTGGGACTGTACCTCTCTCTCTGGCTCTCTGTAACATGGGGTTGTAACTAAAGCCTGTAAATAAACCAAGAAGAAAGTCAAAGGCTAAAGTCTGTGCTGCTCACCACTAAGGGGGAGGCTGAATGCAGCAGGTGCCACCTCAAGATCAGGAAGTAAAACAGGTGACTGTCATCATTTGTACAGTAATGCCATGTGATAAGTAAAGCTTGTCTTTGGAGTAACTCAAAAATAAAGAAACACAATTTCATTCATTATTAATGCCAAAAACTGGAAAATGTTGCAGGTGTAATACTGCTCAACCTCTGGGCATTAAACAAAACCTAGTGCTGTATTTTAGAAATCAGAGCAAGGGATCCTAAAGAGAAACACTTTCTTATTTTCAAAATATAATGTCTTCAAGGTACTATATCTCATATAATTAATGGTACTGAATCTCTCTAAAGTCTTAGTTCAGTTATTAACAATTTGTGTTCCTACAAAAGGTCTACCTTTGTGAAGAACACTGATACATTTAGGAGAAACAAGTCCAAATCTAAAGGTAAAATCATACCACTACATGTAAATCCTAGCAACTGAGAGGTATGGAAACTGTAATTCTTACCAAGTCAAGTTGTGGAATGGCTTTAACTCGTTAACACTTAGCAGGAATAGAATTTCATATATCCCAATACCTATAGAATTGCTGTCTGAAAAACTAATTTACTGAAATTGCAGTATCGAGCCCGGTCTATAAACAAATGCATATATCCTGAGAACTGCAAAAGTCAGAAAATATAAATATAAAACTTATTTAACAAACAGTCTTCTTCACAGGCTTGGTATTAATTTTTTATGGACTTGTGAAAGTGAATTTGTACCGAGCAATGAAAATATGCAAAACCTAGATCATTAATTATCACTTGTTCCTAAGTATCAGTCATTCGGAAAGACCTTGCAGTTGATGAGGTTAGACTTGCTGTGGTGATCTACAAAAGACCATTATAACTTTAACATTGTTTCTGAAATGTCGTTTGAGTACAACTTGAGTATGACAAGTATTTTTTCCACCAATTATACATTTTCAGAACACTCCTTAACATGGGAGTACCAGACATCATGCTCTTTTTTCAGGAAATCTGACGACATATGCTGTCCTCTAGGATACACCAGCTGCTAGTTAAAATCTCAAGTTTAGCTTATTGACATTTCAAGTGCATTCAATAAGTCCAACAAGCCATAACATTAGCAACCACTGCACTGAAAGACTCAGGAAACACACTATTTTCTTCCATGGCTGTGACTATGTGTTCACTAAGCCATTTATCACATTTTACTGACTCCCTTGTTTACTTAAATAAGGTAAAAGTGGGTCAAGTTGATCACTGCACAGAATGAATAGCTGTAATTTGTTATCCGAGTCTACCTTTAAGTAGGAATTTGGTGTCCTGCTTTACATGTGTGACTCAGTGGCTGTAGTTAGCAAGGCATCCAGCATCGCACTTTTGTACATTTGTACAGAATTTGAAATTACCCGGCTACAGCAGAAAATGAGATACCTTTCCTCGTGCTACAAAAGGCAGTTAATCCTTTACTGACAGGTGAAGATATGTGCTGCTTCCCACACTGACCACTACATGTCCTAAAATAACAAACAGCATGCATCAGTTTTGTTTGGGGGACTTATAGTAGAAGCAACCAGCTGGGATGCTGAAAGATAAAACTCCTAAACAGAAAACATTGATTCTCTGGGTTCCTACCAATGTTGCTGACAGGAAGGTCATTAAAGGTAAACCATCACTCCTTATTTCAGTACGGGAACTATTACACCATATTGTAATTCCTTCAATTTATTCTTTTGCCATCACAAGAATGTTCACTCAGAGGCTTCTTGACTAGCAGATCAGTATATACAAAAATATATACCAATTAAAACAAACTTGTCCACTCTCAAAAGTTGTTTCTCAGAATTAGACAATGCACCTCATGGGAACATTGCCCAGATATATTCACACTATTGTCTTCTGTACAGTATGGACTTAGATATTTGCATGCTTCAAGTTTCTCACTTTTTGAACGAATAATTCATGCTAAATATGCAGAGTGGGAAATTACCACACTGAAGCTCTTAGCTAGCATACTAACATTAAATCACACTTCAAATAATGTTTCATTAGTAACAGAATAACCAGAGACTATTTTCAATACATGTTATAGTATAAAAGTGGTTATGTATGCCCCTAATAATTCTCATGTAAATATAAATAATAGTAATAGATTCTTGGTTGGAGCTTATCCAAACATGTTCTGTTATAATAGCATTATGAAGACAGACTCATTTTATAATCCTAGAGGAAGTTCTAGTTTAACAGGCTGTATCTTCCATTAAATTCAGTGATTTACCCGGGCCTAATGGATTTGATACTGTTTCCAAATGTGTAAAAAATATTTATTCCAGTTTTGCTAAGCTATGTAATCACATGAAAAATGAGGTTTGGGACAGACCAATTTGACCAGGGACATCTTCAATCGGGGTTAGACAAATACAGCAGTAGGAACTAGGAGTATGAGGGGAGGATAGGGTTAAGTAGGGATGAGGAATGTGTAGGAGGAAATGAGGTCAGGGTAGGGAGGGGCCTGGTGGGTTTTAGGCAAGTGTAACTGTAGTAGGAGTTACATTTTTGGCATGAATTTGCTATGGCAGGTTCTGTGTCTAAGATGACCTGTAGGTATTGGTGTGGTTAGGTAGGCCTTAGAATGGTTGCATGTGGAACAGGTGGGTAATGCTCACTAGCAACGAGTGGTAATAGTGTGTTGTGTTTTTTTTTTTTCTGTTTTGTCTTCTTGCCTGGTGGTTTTAGTGAGGGATAACTCAGTAAAGTGTGAGATACTACCCTTCAGCAGAGTCATGCGGGTGCAATCTGGTGGTTTGCTGACTTATTATGTTTATTACTAAGATGCATATGGAAAGCTTGGGGTGAATGGTGGGTCTTCATCTCTCAGCAGAGTTCAGCATGGTTGGTTGTCTCGGCTTTCGGCCCCCACCCCCTATTTCTTTTCTCCGTTTTGTCAGCAGGTGGTCCTTGTTTTGGGCTGCTTTTGTTCTGGGTTATTGGAACCATGTTTAAGGATGTTTGTTTCTTTTCTTTTAGGGTGAAGTAGTTCAAAACAGAAAAAGTAAAATGAGGGAAAGGGAGAGAGAGCCGGTGGTGCGGATGTGTTATAGTTGAGCCACAAATGGTTTCACGGGCTATGGGATCTCCAGTCAAATGGTTCCTTTCTGAGCATGCAAGATGTGGTAATATCGCAAATAGGATAGGGTAATTCATAGCTTTACTGTCATGCCTGTGCAGAGTTTCATTTTGTTTCATCAAAACATCAAGACCTCTCAGCCTGGTGTTTGCCACTTCTTGAATTCCTCTTAAAAGAAGAGAGAGAAAAAAAAAAGCTGTCTATTGCCGTGTAGGTAAGATTAGAGTGTCAGGGGCTTTTGTGTAGTGGATACTGTTATCTGTAATGACAGTGGTGGTTAATTTCCCAGTGTTCTGGCACTTGGAGGCTGTGTAGTGAGGCCATGGGCACCTTTCGTGGGCTGTGGGCTTGCTTGGATGGCGGCTGTGTTGCGCACGTGCGCAGTCTGCTTTGAAGGAGTTGATCAGATCTGGTAGTGCTCATGGGTATGGGTATGGGTCTGATGTCTTCCTGGTTGGCGTATTTTGTGGGCTTTGGTTGGACAGCATGGTGGTTGTTGGTGGGGGTTTCATTGGAGGCAGCGGCGGAAGCATTGGGGTTGTTTTTTGTGGAGATTTCATGCTCATGGTTTTGGTCTTGCTGTCCCGTGGGCTTACAGCTGTTGTTGGGTCTTTCCCTGGGCGGTGGAATGGCCGCACTTCTTTTTTCCTTCGAGCTGTGGAGGGTTGGAGTCATTGGCACAGCTTTTGTGTAGGGATGGCTGTGTTCTGTGGCCAGCCTGTTTCCTCGGGGGGGGGGGGGCAGAGTTTGCCCATTTGTGATGTGTGGGTTTCTGTGTCTCACTGGTCCAGGAATGGCCAGATTTTTTCTCGTGGTTTGGTGTTGCTGACGGGTGAGGTCAGTGGAGGGTGATAGACACTTGTGTGTTAGATTTTGGGGCCTTCAGAGGAGCCATGTTGCTGCAGGCCAGTTGTTCTCTCGACTTTTGGGATGGGTGATTCCTGGGTGGTTGTGGTTGGTGTTTAATGATTGTCTGGTTTCTTGCTGCAAGAGTTGTCGGGCATGTTGAGGGTGTTGTTGTTTCTTGTGGGGCCGCTGCTGTTTTTTCTTGTTTTTCACAGCTGGGGCCACGTGAGGCTTTTTGCGGGTCTTTGAGCAAGGTACAGCACTAGTTGTCAATCATTTTCATTCAAATGAATTACAAACCATGTTAACTTTCCAGTCACAAATTGGACATTTATAGAAATGAGTTTCTTATTCAAGTCAGCTACAAAGAGTTGTAGTTGCCCATAGTTTTGTTTATTTTAAACATCCTGCAACAGCTGATTGTATTGTAACCCTAAATTCCTCAGAACGATTCTACATCATTTGAAATATAGGCGATACATGTACCTAATTATTAAAAAGCCTCTGGCAGACAATAATATTTTTATGTAAATCATGATTTAACCAACCTTTGGACTTCAGTATTTTTTCTCAGACACCAGTTTTGTAATATTAAACATAAATGCATTTTGTGAGTTTTTCACTGACACTACAGTTACAAATGTTGACATAAGCTGAAAAGAGGAGCAATTTTCTCTGTAAAACATAAAACACATCCTCAACATATTGCAGAAAAAAGGGCCCAAAAATTAAAATAATGTGAATACTTTGCCACCATAGTACAACTAAAGCATACACAATGAAACTGTGTGTTAAAATACAGCTCGTCACATGGAAAAAACAGTGAAGTGACTTGAAAATTTACTTCTTGACTGGCATATTCAGTGAACCTAATGCTTCATTAATAATTGTTCCTGAGACCAACAAATATGGTCGTTTATTAAGTAGATTTTAGATAAGAAACTGATAAATGAGGTTTTCTAAAAGGCAGTCTGTGGACAAATCAAACTTGATGCTGATTATGCCAAAATTCAAGTAAACATAAAAAGAAGACAGTATAACAGTATTTAAAACCATTCATTCTGCTTAGTCTAGAATTTTCAGAATGACTTCTGAGATGTACATTGTATAAGTTATTTCTTTAATAGTGTTAGGTGATAAATTGCTTTATATTTGAAATGTTCAGAATAAGACAGACATAAATGCTATTATGTTGTTGCTCAAAATAAATTCATAAATGAATGATCTTATTCTTACCCACCCCTTTTCATTAAAAACAATAAGAAACAAATCAAACAACTGGATGATCAATTATACAATCAAAGGTTATGTAACATCAAAACTTTTTTTTTCTTGTCTGTTCCTTCCTTTCACTGGGCTGCAGATATTGGCTGTTGGCTATACAGCCATGTGGTGCGTCATGCCACTCATCTGTACAGTATTTGCCTTGTATATTTGGTCCGTTGTCATAAAATTGTGGCTTTCTGACAATTAGTGGCAAATCATTAAAGGCTGAAGTTAGAAAATACAGACACAAGGGAGGATAAAGACTGGCTCTAGGGCTGAAGTTAGTAAGTAATGGTATGACGTGGGGAAGAAAGGTTAAGTAGGAGTAGGTAGGTAAGAAATGTCATTAGTTAAATGTAGATAGCAGACAGAAAATGAGTTCCATTCTGAATATCCAGGCTACAGCAACCTGTTCTATCAACCTTTTAAGTTAGTAAGAGGAATATTTAAAATGCTACCTGATTGTATTTTATAAACTGCTAGTCAGCTATTATTAGGTTTGCTGCATTGTGTCCATTTTGTTCCATATTATTTTGGTTAGTGTGCCTCATTTGGAGATGAAAGGTTAAGAGCTAGGTAGATGGTTTTACAATATAAGTTAGTTTGGCTTCGCTAATTGATGTGGTCTGGAATCGCAAGGTTACCCAGGTTGTGGATATCGATAGGTCCATTTATGTGTTGGGGGTTAGTTTTAACATACTTGATTGGTGGTTAAACTTAGCTTGGGCATTTGATAGGGTCAATGTAAGTATAGCTTCAGTTATGGCTGTTTTGTCATAGATGTGAGTGGCGGTAGTACATTCCTTCCCATGGTTGCCAGGATAGGTTGTCCTTGAAGATGTCTTGGAATGTGTGTTTATGTATTTTGGATGATTTACATGTCTTTTCTTTCTTGCAGATGGGGTCTTGGAACGTTTTCTGGGGGTTACAGGTGTGGTAGAATCTCAAAGTTATAGGAGTGTAGATTGCTATGTGGTTCCTGGTTTTAGGGCCCTTGGAGGTCAGCCAGGTTTTATTTATTTTACTCATATGGCCCTATTGAGATTTGGGTTAATGAAATTGCATTTCAGATAGTCTAATTACGTTGTTTGAGTAGGGGTTAATAAGTTGTTGTAGCTTACCATTGTGTTGCTTCTGGTTGATTCACTCGGTTAGTCTTTGGGGTAGGCGGATTGGTTTGGTCATAGGAATTTCACATTTTGTTTACAACTCTGTAGGAAGTTTTTGGGGGTGGGGGAACAATTTTAACTGGTTGTGGAGACTGCATATGGTACGATAAAGCAGCAACTGGGGATGTTGTGTGTGTAGAGTTTCAGCTTAACATGGTGCAGGTTTAGCGGGAGTTGGAGTTTAGGTTTTATTTTAAGGTGTTTTACGCTGGTCTTGAGGTCATTAATAGGGTTGTTATTAGAAGTTTTGATACATTATAATAGATAGCATGTAAGATGATGGGTTTACTAGGCAATTGAGACATTAGGAAATCTTATTTTGGCCATTAGTATATCAGTTGGAGGGATAAGGAGATTGTAGTTAGCCATGATGTTGGGGCACTGACTTTGTTTTGTGTTGATATTGGGCAGTTTGGGGTTCTGGTGTTATATTGTATTGCATTCGGTGGTGAGTGAAATTTTATGCAGTTGATAAAATTAAAAAAAAAAAAAAAAAAAAAAAGATGCCTTTGCAGTGCGTAGTGTCATTTGCGGGTGTGGGGTATTTACATTTTTTTCCTTTACAGACAACATTGAGATGGCAGATGGTGATGTGCAGAGTGGAGCTTTACTTGATGGGCTGAAAGAAAGTGGACTTAACAGGCAAGAATGAAGGCTGAGGAATGTGTCAGCTGACAGAGGGGATTGAAAGGTGGTCACGGTTTTCCATCAGTACAACTGAATATGGAGTTGTTTGTTTGTGTTTTCTTTCTTGCAGTCACAAGGTAATGTTTTGTTTGCTTGGTCTTGTCGGGGAGTATCAGAATCGAATTTCATATTGTATCGTTAGCTGGAGTCTTTCTTGCAATGGGTCAGGTAGCATTGCAGCCAGTGGGGGGTTGTGTTTAGCGGGTTGCATTGAGTAAATTGGTTTGGGTTTGTGAGCTAAGGGATGTTTTCTGTAGGAGGATTTACCTTAGATTTATTGTACTTTAGGGGAGGCAGGATTAGGTTATTATTAATACATTTTGGATGGTATTTGGCATGTCATTGACCTTGTTTGACTGGATGGCACTGGGACTATTTCGAGTTTTGGGGGTATATTGTGGTTGGTTAGTTTGGCCTGGCTTGGTTTACTGTTGGTAATACATTTGGGTCATATGCTAAAAGCCAAAGCCATGATGAGGGTTTAAGGGGTCACTGGAGTGTTGGCAAGGTTGTTATTAAGTGAAAGTTAAGAGATTTCATGTGGTTATTAGATTAATTTGATAGTAAAATTGGGCTGCAATTAGACGGGAGATGATGCAATGGTCTTGGCATGCTTTCAAGTGGTGGGCTAAGGATTTGGTTATTTAGTTGGATAGCCAAGTATAGGTATGACAGGTCATGGGCTTATGGTTGCTACCTTAGCATGGTAAAGGTTTCAGAGGTTGTTTTAGCATTGAAGTTACTGGCTTTTTTGCTAGTTATGTGATACGGTTTTAGGAGAGGATGACTCTGATTCAGCTTGGTTTAGACAGGGTGGGTTACACCAAATGATATATGGCCTAATGCCTTAATTGTGGTTACATTGCAGAAAGTTTTGGAAAGAGGGGGAACAGCCTGGTCAGGCTGGTGGGTGGAGAAGAGGGGCAGGCTTTCCCTCTTCTGTTCCCCCTCTGGTGGTTGTTGTTTAATTCAATAAGTTGGAAAAGGCAATTGAGCGGTTACGTTGCTTGATAAGTAAATAAGCAAGCGGAGGTAAGCTGCTTATTTGGTTGGAATAATTCAATAAATGGTAACTGAAGTGAGTGGTTCATAAGTAAGTGAGTGGAGGTATAGATGCTGCTTACTGATTAGGATGAGCGGGGACGCTGTCTTATGTTGATGTTGGATGCTGCTTACTGATTAGGATGAGCAGGGACGCTGTTCCTTTGTTAATGTTACATGGATGTTATTTTCATCTATTGAAATTTATGAATATTGGTTGGAATTTATGAATACTGGTTAACAATCATGTTTATGGAAGTTCAATAAAGGTTGTCAAATGTCATTCGGTGTGATGTTTTATTGAAGTGGACCTGGACAAATGGTATTAACAGGTAAATATAAGATTCCATCAAGCACATTTAAATCCTTAATCAAATGTACCCTTAAGAATTATAGTGCTTTATTAATAACTAATCTGATTATAAAAATGCATTCAATTATACTGAAAAAACAGTATTCTTATTTAGATTATTTCAAAATTCTAATTAGGAATAACACTATTATATTTGAACTAGTTCTGGATCATAATATGAATCATGATATCCAACAGGGGATATCTGCACAGGATGCAAGTAAGACATTTGACTGAGGAAATGCATATTTTCTATGCAAAGTCCTAAACATTTGCTTTCCCAGACAGTTATAGAATTTAGCTTCCACTTGTTTGAGAAATAGGACAGTCTCTTCTTCTTTTAATATTTTTACAAGTACAAAAAAGGGAGCACCCTCTGTTGGGTCTATATTAATTCCACAAAAGATGTATTAATCAAATACGTCTTTAGCAAACACCAGCCACCGAAATTCACTTCAGTGAACCATGGAATTTTTCCCACGGTTTGCAAAAACTTGGCCCACCAACTACCTAGAACACACAATGGACTAAATCAAATCCACCCAAGTGTGAGGCTTCACCCCCCCCAAAATATATATACCAACTCCAAGATGGCACTACAGTGGGGAAAAGGACAAAATTGAGGTGATAGTCAAATGTTTGCAAACCATAGGAAAAATAATTCCATGGTTAGCTAAAGTGAATTTTGATGGCTGTTGTTCACTGAAGACACATTCGATGAATATGTCTTTTGCAGAACTAGTATAGATCCCCTCTGTCACCCTTTTTATCTTATTTTTGGAACTTTTGTCCTTTAGAATTCCTCAGGACTTCAAGTTGTTGGGGAATTAATTTCCTTAACACAAGTATAAACATTACTTCATTTGTAGATAACATTCTCTTGTTTTTTCAAAATCCATCCCTCATTTATTACTAGTAATCAAAGATTACAGAAAATTCTCAAATTACAAGTGAAATTTGTATTGTTAAAATGAATGTCTTCCCATGACTATTTTATTTTTGTAATAATTTGGTTTTGCATTGATGAATGGATTCTCCATTTATAACAAAACATTTTTCTTCAGAATACCAGTTGATGAGTTAACTTAAGAATTCTCTCAGACATAACGTTAAAGAGTAAGCTTAAGTTACTTAACCTGTCACTTTTTTATATGGTCATCAGTAATTAAACTTTTAATATTTCTAGACAAATTGCTCTATGGATTCTATGAATAAGATAATTCATTATAAAGCTAGTTATCTCTGTGAAATACCTCATTTTTATAGATATGTCCTTGTATATATTTACTTAAATCCTCATATATAATTCTTAAACTTCCATCAATAATTAAATTAAGATATGAGTTTTATATTTTTTTGAAAGACGACATTGTTTTAGAATATAATATTTTAATATGATTTAATTATGGAGTCATGTCATTGGTGCATACATTGTTGATTATGCACTAACTCAAACAAATACTCTCTATCATGGCTGCTGCCCCACTAGGCACACCATTAATACATAGTCTGTGGTTACAATGAGAATTATTGATCAGCAGTTATGAATGCTAAATTCCATGACTGTATATCAGTAGCTATGTAAAAATCATAGTGGCCTGTGTAGGATTCTGTAACGAAAAACAAAGAAATAGTCCCAATAAGCTCTTACCTTTACCTGGTTGACTTGCCATTGCTGATAAAAATTGATATTGCACTGATCAGCAACATTTCCAGGGGTAGCATTTTCTAAATCATTTCCTTATTCTAGTAATTCATAAAAACAGTAACCTTTGAGCCATTTTGAAGAAACTCCAACTTCATTTCCTCCAGATCTTCCATCTGATTGCCATTTCTGTCCATCCCCTTTGGGCTGCAGGGATGTCCAGCATTATTAAGGTGTCAGCCAATCTGTTGAAGTGCTGTCTGTACAGCCATGTTAACAGCCAGTTCAAACCTGGATGTATGCTTTAGTTTTTGTGTTCATCATTTTTATAAGGTGATCAAGTACTGCATTTTATTTTACTTTACAATGGGAATTAACAAAAGATGCCTTGTGAAGATGAAGAATGATGGTAATTATTAGTGTGACCAGATGCTGCATTCTTTAACTTTGTCAGTGGCAGGCAATGCAGAAACAGTTTGGAAATTGTTAAGAAGTAGCAAACAAATGATGCCTTTGCAGGATGTCAACTGCATTTGTGGCATGAAGTAGCAAAAATTGCAAGCACATTGGCAGGCATAGGAATCTCTTCTCTGCATGGAGAAGCAAGCTGCTTTGACTAATGGCAGACAGAACCATTCTACTGTACTAAATGTTTTCCCAGCATATTAGGGATTGAGATGCGTGTAGGTGGAAGTGCACACACTTTATGTTTGGTACTGCAGGGTTGTAATTTGTTTCACTTTATACATTCAGTAATGCTTGAATGAAATTTCTGGGTCTGGGGATTGATACTGTAATAGCATTTGAAGTGCTTAAGCTTTGCTAGTCAAATCTGATTTGGGCCTATTTCTTTGTCTCTGCCACCCCCCATGCATGTTTTCTAGATACAAATCTTGCACATTCTTAAAATGGTGGAAGTTAGGTTCTGAGTTTTTCTGAATGCTGTAGATTTCCCCATGGAGATGTTAGGCTCTAGGTTTTTCTGAATGCTCTAGATTTACCATTAGGATGTTATGCCTTCTGGTGTGGCAGCTGGCACTGCTGCCTTACAGTGCTAAGCCTCTGGTTGACTGCGGCAGTTCCTGTGTGGAGTCTGCAGGCCCTCTCTGTGTCTGAGGGGGTGTTAGGTGAATAAACCGATTTCCTCTCACAAAGATGTGCTATAAGTGTGCGTGTGTGTGTGTGTGTGTGTGTGTGTGTGTGTGTGTGTGTGTGTACATGTGCGTGCCAGGATATTTTATGTTTAAGAAATGGACATGAAGGCATTTACCTTGAGAATGATATGAACCTCATGATGCATTTCAAGAATGTATAACTTCTTGGTTATGATCAGAGTAGCCCTGTCATATCTCTTTGCACTTCTTGGAGATTTATCTGCTCCATGAACTATCAGTTATAGATAGAGAGGAAGAGAAAAAAAGTGCAATAGTGATATGTGTATTACAGCTTTATCGGCTATAATACTCACAGCAGACAGTAGCCAGAAGTGAGGTGTATCTGTGATACTGTAACAGTTTTAAAGCTAGGATATACTTTGTGTTGCCATACACACAAAAAAAAAGTGTGGCAGTGTTTACTATATTACAGCTTTCAAAATCATTTCAGCTTTATGACTCTGTTCTTTGTTATTGGTTGTTTATGCTCTAGTAAGAAAGTAAAACAAGGGTGTCTTTTTCCTGATTTTAGAGCATAATATTGGTGCTGAGTGTACTACACTGTACTAGTTTGCCTAGTTATGGTAATATACTAGATTGCAATATTTGTATTAGTAATTTGCAACTGGCCTATGCTGTGGAGTACTTGGGTGTAGGAAGATGTTTCCTGTATATGTTAGTGCAGATGATTTAGCACTGCTGACTAAGGTTAATGCATTATTCACTGATGGACTTTCTTAAAAAGGCAGAGTAGCTGTTGTTAAAACTGAATGTTGGGAGCAAAGAGGATGGTGATGTAAGAGCTTTCCTTCTGGCTTATGCTTTAAATTCCTAAGACTTTTAATGAAAACTATGGAAGCATATGGCAATTGCACATGATTCAGGAGAGAGTTGTGGGGACTGCTTGCTATTCAGTCATGAAGAATCTTCAGTAATTGTACAATACACCCTCCTCAGTTATCAGGAGGGCATTAGACAGTAGAGCTGCCTGTCACCATTGTTCATTTTTATATTAGATCCCTTTTATGCTGTAGTGAGGATAAGGGAAAAGATTATTCGGCTGAATATAATTCAGTAGTTCCCAAAAGATGCACTGAAGATAATTGCAATATTATAACCAGAAATATAACAGTATTTTTTCTTTGCTAGAAGAGACAAATGTGAACATGTCAGTGTTCTCATTTAATACAACTTCATTACTCCCCTTCCTTGTTCCACGTATGATTTTTGCAGCAATCAAAGTGCTGGGTTTATCTGGGAAAATGCACCAGATGTATGTGAAAAAAATAATTCAGCTATACAGATTTTGCCTCTTATTTTTGGTTTCTTACCCATAAAATTTGTGGTTTTCTGGCAAATCACTAATAATTTAAGTAACTAAAAAATGAACAATGGTGACATTCGAGTTTCAGACAAATATCTCAATTGTCCATTTTTTCTCAGAATATCCAGATTTGCCTCATATTTTTCATCTGTTCCTCATACAATTTGTGGCTTTATGTCAAATCCTTGAGGACTGAAGTCAATAAATAATGACATACATTTGAGTTTCAGATTTTATATCCCTTAGAAAATGCATACTAAAGCAAAACCTAATATTCTATCCACTTTCTAAGCTTATAACAGCAGTATTTAAAAATGTCCCTGATTATAGGCCTTTAATACCCATTAACTTTGACTTTGTCCAGATTTCTTGCATTTAGAGATTCAGAGATATAGTTTTAAACTTCATATCCTTAAGAAAATGCATACTAATGCAAAACATGTTACTCTAGCTACCTTCTTAGTATATTATTTAATTATTGACATTTAATTATGGGGAAAGTCTGACTGGGTAGGATCCCATTTTCAGTGGAGGCTAGACAAGAAAAAGCTCAAATGTATTATAAAACATTTTAAGAACAATGATTTTACAGTCTTTAAAAATAATACAAACAACAAATACAATTTAAATAATTATACCAAATTAGAAATAATATGAAAACATTGGTTAAGAATAGATATAAGTTATATGACAATGATTGAATAATTAGAGAAATTGTATCCAGTACAGAGAAATTAAAGGTAAGTTAGTATAATACAAACAGGAATTGCAATACAAAGTGAGAGAAAAGCAAGCTTCTGTTATATTTAGAGAGAAAGCCAGGGTGGGGGGTAGGAAGTGGAGGGAGAAATAGAAGTAAGGATGTGAATGAAGAAGGAAGATTAAGGAGATGTAAGGTATGAATAAGTATTTGTTTATATTTAAGAATATAGTTTATCCTGGTGTTGAGCAAGAACAGAGACAGCTTTTGTCTAGGAAGACTTTCAGAATGGTTTTGAAATATGGGAGGAAGGTTATTGACCTGATGGATGCAGATAAAGAGTTCCAGGCTTTAGCAACATGGTACAAGTACAGACAATGCTCAGCAGATTTAATAGGTCTGTGGACAGACAATACTTTTGGTCAATGGATTATAATGACTGACTCAGAACATAATTGTGTAGAATGTTATTTAGAGCTGGACAAGTAGATGGATTCTGGATAACTTTATAGGTGGTATGAAACTGTGTATATGTTAGATGATGGGGTAGTTCTAACCAATTTAGGCTTTTTAGTGCTATACAGTGGCTGGTTCCAAAAGGGGTATTTGCTGCAAATTTAGCAACTCTGTTATGTCATTGTCCAACTTCTGATTTTTGTAATGTCTGAAGGCTGGGAAGGATGGGAGCACCATAAAGAAGTGTGGCAGAAATGTAGCTTTAGTTGCATCGGTGAGATGGTTTTGGTTATATAAAGCAACCCTAGTTTTTGATGAGTTTTTCTTATGCAATTTTGTATATGCAGATCGATTTTAAGATTATTAACCGCTATCATCCCTAATAATTTGTTATGAGAAGTGACTTCAATGGCTGTTTTATCAAGAGAAAGGACCTTGAATTTTGTTTTTCCATGTGAGAGGGATTTTAGGAAAAAATAGTAATTTTTTTCAAAGTTGAACATGAGTTGTGAGTTACAAAGCCATGTTTCAGTAGCTGTTAAAGCTTCCAGAGTAATTTTGTGGAAGTGCCACACTATCAGATGTGCAAATGAATGGGAGTCATCTGTGTACTGTATTAGGGAGGCCTGTTGTGTGAATGTGTGGAAAGTATTGGTGAGAATATTAAAGAAAAAGGAACCATGGACAGAGCCTTGTGGTATATCGGTGGTGACTGGGAGGTATGGAGAGAGGATGGAGTGCCATTTTACTCACTGATACCTATTGGACAGGTAACTTTTGACCCACAGTAGGGTGGACAGAGAGAGACCTAAATAGGGCATTTAAAATTGAAGTTTGCTCTGACAAAACTGTGTTGATTACTTTAGACAAGTCTAGAAATAAAGAAGGGCCTATTTTGCCACTATCTATAGCTTTACTGACAGCATCTATACAGGTCAGAAGTGCAATGTTAGTACTACGAGAAGGACAGAAGCAATGGTATGGGGGAGTAGGAGTTCCTCCTGCATGAGATAGTTTAGCAATTGTTTATGAAGTATTCAAGAGGTAGGATAAGACTACTATAGGTCTAAAGTTAGTAGTGTCTGCTGAATTTCCTCCTTTGTGCAAAGGGATAATGTGTGACTTTTTCCAGAGAGATGGAACGTGTGATTCCTGAATTGACCTTTATATAAGGATTTATGCTGGGAAGGCAATGCTATCAGATGCTATTTTAAGGTATTCACTTTGAAGGTGATTAGCTGAAGTAGAACATGGGTAGAGTTTACAAGTCGTTTTATGTAGGATGTGGGCATAGGTTTGACGGTGAAAGTGGATGCGGTGATACATGACTCCCAAGCAGGATTATGATTAGATGTTGGTGAATCCTTGGTTATAGATGCTTTACTATCTATGAAATAAAGAGTTGAATTGTATTGCACTTTTGAGTGAAGAGTTATTGGGGGAGGGGTTAGGTTGGAGTTTATGGCCAGTATGCAAGATTTCTTTAATGGCTGTCCAGAATTTTTTAGGGTTGTCTTTAGAATTATTCTGAAAATTATTACAATATTGTTTTTGTCTTTATTAATTTGCTTTTTAGTATGATTGCAAAACATTCTGTAGTTTTCAAGATATTGTGGCATTTTACATTTTTGCCATTCTTTCCACACTTTTTCTCTATCCTTCATTAGCATTCTACTCTTTTGGGATAGCCAAATTGCATTATTTGTTTTAGTCTCTTCCTTCTGGGAGGTACAAGGCTATTAAAGCTATTGGAAATTGTATTGAATTAATTTACACCATTATCTAAGGGGAGAATTTTTAGGAAATTCCAATCAATAGATGAAATAAAGGATATTAGGGGTGGTCTGTGGGAAACCATAATAGAATATAAAGAATTATATTGGCAGCTTATTTTACAAGCAAATAAGCCACTGGGTCTTAGCAAACAAGTATCCTTAGCCCCGGTTTTCAAGTTAAGAGCTGCCAAATTATGAACTGTAATTTTATAGATTAATAGTTATACTTTTACTTTGCTTGCACGTTTCCCTAGGTGTGTTGAGGTTGCTTTGACTGCTAGCAACCAATATATGGAGTAATTCATGACATTATTACATTTTAGTCAATTTTAGTGTAGTTTTATTATTTAACTACATTTTCATACTTAAATGAAGGGTACATCTGCCAAATTTTGTACATGTATGTACGTTTCTTGATTCTTTGTTGTTTTTCTTTTTTTTTGTTTTAATTTATTGATTTTAGCAACAGAGTTGGAGGAAACTGGATGTTATTAATTACAATCATATTTGTTAGTTAGAGGAGTCTCTTTCTGGAGGTGGGGTTTCTAGGATATTTAAATGGGGAATTTGTCTTCTTTGCCTTCATCTGATAAAGTTCCCGGTTTGAGGGATGAAAGCACGGTAATAAAGTTAATTGTGTTTATGCGATTGTGTTTTAATAAAGTCTGGTATATCGTGTTGCTGGTTACTCATTCCACAGTGCTCCAAAACTCAAAATGATAAAAACTGAATAACTAAGTAAAAAATAAGAATCCAGGCCACAAGTGCAAGGCGTAAGAGCTTTCATCTAGCAAAGACTTCTTCAGATAGATTCCACAGTGCTATTTGGTGGTTTTATTAGTGTTCCTGCCTGTCATGGGATTTATTTAGCACTGGTGTCTCCTTTTAGTGAAACTGTGCACCATTGTCAGATACGACTTTGTGCAGACTACCATGAACAGAAAAATGTCTCTTCAATTTTGTAATGACAGCACTGGATGTTAAGTTAAGAAGAAGGTCAATTTCAAACCAATCTGACTAAGAGTCTGCTAACAGTAAGTAATGCTGACCATTCCATTCAAAAATATCAGTAGCAAGTGTCGACCATGGTAGTTCAGGAATCTGGTTTAGCTGAAGTGGTTCTTTTTGTTGGTGAGATTTAGTACTGTTGCAAATGGAACATGCTAGAGTTTCCTTCTCTAAATCTTTTGACATAGAAGGCCAAAATACTATGCCTTTTGCCCTTCTTTTGGTTGAATCAGTACCTGGGTGACCACAATGCAAAATGGTGATATATTCCTGTTGTAATGCTGTAGGAATTGTCACTTTAAAACCATTCATGATGATTCCATCTTCCATCATAGGTTCATAGGTTCATAGATTAGTACTAGGCTAACTGCCCTTGCAAGCCATTTTAAGCTTAGCCAATTATCCCCTGTGAGATTCAACCCGTGTGCCTGGTGTTTGTAAGGCAAACACCTTAACCATTAGGCCACCCTCCCAACAGAGCTCATCTCTGTAGGGAAAATACTTCTGTATGTCAGATGGTAAACTAGGTTTGTCGTTCTGGCCATCCTTGATTGAGAAACTGTTTCAGCTTCTAGAGAATTGGGTCTGAAGCTGTATGATTTTTGAGTTCATCAAGAAGTGATGAGGAAAATGTTTTGACTTCCATGACTTCAAAGTCTGCTTTTTGATTGTCATGTTGTTCTGTTTGTTTGGGTACTCTTGACAAAGCATCAGCAAGTTATAGAAATTTGCCTTTTGTATAGACAATATGGTTATTGTACTTTTGCAATTTTGTCATCATGTGTTGCAAGTGTGCTGGGGCTCTATGTACTGGCTTTTTCAGAATTGTTACTAAAGGATGGCGATCAGTGTCTATTTGGATAGGTCTGCCATAAATATAATAACCGAACTTCTAACATGCAAACACTACTGCCAAAAGCTCTTTTTCAATTTGTGCATACTGCTGTTCAGTTTGGGTTAAAGTTCTGGATGCATAGGCAACTAATATACCTTCTTGAAGCCATGCTGCACCCAAGACCATACTTTGAAGCATCACATGAAAGAGTTACAGGTTTGTGAACATTATAATATCTCAAAGTGGGTGGACTGGCAGTTTTCTGTTTCAGAACATCAAATGTCCTTTCGTGTTGTTCCAACCAGGACCATTTTTGCAAGTCAACTCACATAACAGTGCTGAAAACTCACTCAGGTCTGGGATGAACTTTCTTAAATAGTTGACCATAACAAGAAAATGTTGTAAAGTTGTGACATTTTCTGGAAATAGCATCTCAAGGACTGCTGCTTGCTTAGATGGATCTGGTTGTAAGCCAGAACCTGTAAACAAATGACCCACATAACTAACTTCTTTCAGTATGAATTTACATTTCTGAGGAATCATTTTAAGATTTACTTCAATGGCATGAGCTAGACATTCTTCAGGTTTCTATCATGTTCGACTTAACCGTTGCCCTCAACAGTAATGTTGTCTACTAGGATAGCATATGGATAACCTGAAAAAATTTGTTCCTTCACACATTGAAATACTTCACTGGCAGAATTTATCCCAAATGGCATTCTCAAAAATCTGTTATCTACCAAATGGTGTACTGAAAGTGGTTAACAATGAAGATTTATGATCCAGCGAAATCTGCCAAAATGAATTTTCTGCATCTAAGACAGAAAAAACACTGGCATTTGGCATGAGAGTGGCTACGTCTTCTACTGTGTGCATAGGATGATGAGGCATTTTAAAAGCTTTGTTTAAATCTCTCAGAGCAATACATATTCAAATATTAGCTGAGCTTTTCTTATGAGCTACGTACATGGAGAATACCATTCAGTTAGTTCTTTTACTGCAGGAAGAACACCTAAATTCATAATTTTGTCAAGTTCTGCTTTTATTGTGCTCTGCATTGCTACTGGAACATTCCTTGATGGTCTGACAACTGGGCTTATTTCATGTTTTAACTTCATGGAATATGTGACTGAAAGTTTGCCAAGCTTCTCTCTGAAAATATCAAAATATTCACTAAAATATTTTGTGTAAAACTATCGTTGTTGTTCATACTTATATGGTGGACCTCTTCATTAAATAAAATCAGTCCCATTCTCAAAATGTCTTTGAGGCCTAACAATGACTGCACGTGTCTTTTGACTATGTAAAATTGCAAGTCATAGCTGCTCCTAGCAGAATGGCATGTGAGAAATAATGTGCCATCAGTTTGAATCTCTTCACCACCATAAGCAATTAGTTTTGCACAATTTGCTGAATCAAGTTTCTCACCAACTTTTACTTTGGCAAACATTTGTGCTGATGTAACATTGCACTTGGATCCAGTGTCTACTTTAAGCCTTACAGGTTTCCCATTAATCTGAACAGTACAAAATATTTCACTCTTTGCTGCCAACTGATGATGTACTGTGTTAACTGTTTCATTAATCACAGAGACACAATCAACACAGAAAGTTTACTCACAGCTCACTATATGATCTACTTGCTTTTTCACATGCTCTCCTTTAGTAAAAGTATGTGTCACTTTAGACTTGCAAAGCTTTTGAAATTATTCCACTTTTTACATTTGTGACATTGTTGACGAAATGCTGAGCACTTTTCTCATTTAGGTTCATGACTACCTCCACAATTACGACAGTTAGCAACGAGGTTAGACGGTGTGGCCCAATTCAGTTTATTTTCTTTTTCATCTTGGCTTTATGTTGTTACACTACCAACATTCGCACTGGCACATACTTATGCATGCTTTTCTCATTCATAAGCATATTCATATGCTTTTCTGTAAGCTCATATATTTGGCAAATCTCAATGGCTTTGCTCAATATTGACTCACTGTCTCAAAGCAAAATCGTTCTCACTACTTCATTATTAACACCACACACTAGCCTGTCTTGTATCAACTCATCTCTTAGATCACCAAATCTGTACTTTTTGCTTAAATCAGTAATATATACTGCTATAATTTCATATGGCTTTTGATTTGTTGTGTAAAACATGTACTCTTCCATTGTAATATCTGTTTGAGGGTTACACATTTCTCTAAATTTATGTTTCAAGCACTCAGGGTATTTCCCCCATTTCAGCCTGTATTACAATATGGCAGTTCTCCTGCATACATGGCAGGTGCATACACAAATGAACGTTCCCTCTCAATGGTTTATGAGCCAGCTAAATTAAGAAAGATTAATGCCTTTGTATGTGCGTCCTTATCAGAAAATCCAGCCTGTATGAAAAATATCATATTCTTGCTCAAACACTCGCCAATTCTCAGCAGTATTATTCTCAAACACCAGCAGTCCAGGTCTACGAAATCCTTCTTCATAACAACAAAATTAGTTTAAATATAAGCATTGACCAGGTACTTCTAATTATGCTCAAATGCACAACAATCTCTCTGAAAAGGCTTTACTTTAACACTGCGAACAAACCAAACAGTTTGAATACTTTGAAACATTTCAATTAATGCAAAGAAGTAGTATATTGCAAAAAATGCAGTAGTTTTAGCCTTTTGTACATATTAACACTTTGGAATTTATTTTGAATACTTTTGTATTTATTTTGAATACTTTTATCAGTATGTCACAATTTTGGACATTTCGTTTATCTTGGTAATTATTCAGAATATTTTGAATCCTTTGCCACTTAGCAACTGAAAAATCATTTAAACGAGTTTAAGTACTTTTGAATAACTGCTGACCTGTTTGCGAGGTGGCTCCTGTATATTCCTATACTTCTAACTGCATGCCTCATGGTTTGCACTTTGCTTCAACTTCAGATCCCATTCTGACACCATGTTGCATGTCTCTTGTATTCAAATGAGACACTGAGGCACTGTGATGGGTTCAAGTTGTTTACTGTACATAAACACATCAGGAGCTACTGTAACTGGAACATATACTTAAACTAAATTACTGACCCATTACTTCAAACACACTCGCATGTGCATCTCCATTCATGCCTGCATTCACTCTGACTGACTATACAAAATGGCACTGATCTTGCATGTGTTCAGTAGCTTATATACATGTGCTAACTACAGTGGCTAACTAGGTACAATACACACAATGCTCTATAATCACTACAAGCAAACAAAAGTTCACTTCGGTCAGACACTCATTTGTTGTGTCTGTCTGCATGGTCCACATATTTAATATACACTGAAACAGCATGAGTCTACAAAGATAATCTGCACATTTCAATGTTTCATCTGCAAGAAAACAACCCAGGTGCTCTGCACAGTGCACCTTGTCTTCTATGTGAAGAGCCACATGACACTAACTGTATTACCAAGGCAACAGACAAGTAGCAGACAATAGAATTTAATCAGGGAGAAGGCAGCAATCCAGTGGTCATTCACTTTTCTACCCTTCCACAAAAAGATAATCTGCAAAGAAGGTAAGTACATTCAAAAACTCTACTCAGTCTTGGAATAAAGAACTATATTCCACCAACAAAATGCCCTGCTTTTGAGCTTTTTTTATTGTAGCTACATGAGAAATGGGCTTGTAGGCCCATATTAGGCAAAAGACTCATTAAAGAGAATTTATTCTTTAAAATTTGGTATCACGGATGACTGTTTTACAGCAGAGATGTTACCTACGAGTCAGTAAAATTTTGGTTGTTGAACAGATTTCATACAGAGCAAGAAGAAAGAATAATTGTTATTAACGTAGTAAAATTCAGCTACAGTACACCCTGTGCTCTTTATTTTCTGCAGGTACAGACTAGGAGTAACATAACCACAAAAGAGCAGTGGAAATGGTGGAACAGCATAAAGCCTTGTAAGGTACTACAATGTTGTGGTGATTGAACTAACTAAGGGTGATGTGTTAGAACGGAAAGGAAAGTATCATGACTGACATAGACAAGCATTTGAATGAAACACTAACTGCATCATTGCTTTAGTTAAGCTCAAAGAGAGAGAAACAAACTAAAGCTGGTGCCATCAAAATGAAAAGCTGCACTGAAAAATATCTTTATATGAAATGGTGCAAAAATGTAACCGCTGGATACAGGATCTTTATAAGCCACACTGATATTGTTAAAGGTAACTGGATGGGTATGCCAGCTTCCTTAGGATAAGCAAGGAACACAAACTTAAGATGACTACTTTGGGGGTAAAATTGAACTGGTCAAGTAGGACAGGCAGAGCAGGCGGACAAAATGAGCTTGTTCTGTTGCCAGTACTAATATAGCTCGGCACACGTGTAGTTTAAACTATTCTGCAAATCAGCAAAAGCTTTATAGCACTGGACAGCTGCAGGGAATTGTTTTATTATAAAAAGAGATGTTAGCCTGAACATGAGGGAAATGACCTTCTTTTGCAGAATGTTATCATTGGATTGGGGTTGGATTTAAAGTACATTAAGTCATGCTCTGTAGCAATACCAGATAGCTGCAGCAGAAAGGCATAATAATTTGCCAATTATTATTATTTTTTTCTTTGTAGGCTTTGGGGAGCTGAAGCAGTGAAAGCAGGGAAAAGTATAACGTTTATCAAAGTGGCAGATGTTGGGCTCCAGTACCCAGCTTAGCCATTAGAACAACAGATTGGAAAGAAGTCGCTTTTGTGACTCAAGGAATCCAGGTGTAAAACTTCACTTCACCAGCAAACATTCTGTCAAGAGTCAGTGCTGAGAAACAAAAGAACATGAGGCATTTGACAAAGCAAGAACAAAAACCTGCTCACCTGTAAACTAATTAAAGAACACCAGATTTTCTGACAAAAGAAAACTGCCTTTATACTGCACTGTTTTATATGCAAATCACTCGTGCTCTTCCAGATTTTGGTTTAGACTTCCTTTAAAAAATGCATCCCTTTAAAATTAGAATCGTATTAGTATGTGCTCTACTGATTTTAAATTTTCACAGAGAGGCTATGACACTATCACCGTTCAGGAAGATGGACTAAGTTGTGAAATTTCATTGCCCTCTTGTCTGGATTTGCTGTTCATAAAATCACGGCTAAATCCAGTCAGGGCATTATTTGTCAGTAGTGCATATTATATTATAGTATATATTACTTTACGTATTATATATTATTGTATAGCCACAAACACACACACACACACACACACACACACATATATATATATATATATATATATATATATATATATATATATATATATATGTGTGTGTGTGTGTGTGTGTATTCTGCTTCTAAATTTCGAAGTTTCAAAACCTCAACTTTCTTATGGTTGAGAACATAAGATCAAAGTTTTGAAACTTCAAAATTTAAATTAAAAAAAAACAAGAAAATCTTTTTTTATGCTTTTGCAGAGGGCAAGCCCCCCTGTAACCCCCACACCCCCTGCTAATTAGATATACCATCTTCGAGATCGCACTGCACCAAGGAAAACGGTAAATATACCATTCTGCACCATATGGCGATCTCCATTTAAACAGTTTGAAGTTTCAAAACTTTGATCTTATGGTCTTGACCATAAGAAATTCGAAGTTCTGAAACTTTGAAATTTAGAAGTAGACCTGCGCATGCGCACGTGCACACACACACACACACACACACACACACACACACACACAGGCAGATATATATATATATATATATATATATATATATATATATATATATATATATATATATATATATATATATATATATATATATATATATATATATAGGTTCATAGGTTCATAGATTAGTACTAAGCTAACTGCCCTTGTGAGCCATTTTAAGCTTAGCCAATTATCCCTTGTGAGATTCAAACCCTGCACCTTGTGTTTGTAAGGCAAACACCTTAACCATTAGGCCACCCTCCCAACCCTATTGCACTTTTAGTTTCATTTCCCTTCTTTTCTGGGTAGACCCTTTCTTTCTTTAGTCATCAAATATTATTTTTTTCCGGTGGGAGGAGGGCTGGTCAGTACCTTCTGAATTTCTCAGAAAACAGGTGACTAACATAACAGATACTTTTATGAGTTGTCCTTGTAACCTTACAAGAACCATGTGTGACACTTGAGACAGCCTAGTAATAGCATGTGCTATGAATCATGGATCAAGTACTTTCATTTATTTCTCTGAATGATGACCCAGGGATGTCTCTACAGCTGCTCAGGAAGTAGTTTGAGCAAAGCAATCACCACACATACTGAACCACAGGGATCAGAAATGTACTGAAAACAGAAGCAGCAAACTGCAGGGCTTTGTCAATTAGCAAGGCCATCAGAGAGATCTGCATAATGACCTGGGGGTGCCAGGCATGCTAGGTAATGAACCAGTTGCTTTAATGAAAAAAAGCCAGCATGGCAGGACTGCTGCCAGTGGGACAAGGCTGATTTTCCCAGTAAAGTTTCCGATGCTGAAGGAAAAGCAGCCAGATTTCAAAATGTACTGCATTTGGAATCAGAGATTAATAATGCTCTGTTTGGATGGTACTTCTCTAATACCGTAAGTGCAGACAAGTCTTTCAAGGGAAAAAAAAGATGTTTTTAGTACTATACCCTTGTTAGCATTCAGAAAAATGGTGACATTCCTTTCTTTGAGCTTATCATATACTACAAAGACAAAAGAATACATAATTAATAGCCATTAAACATTATTAGGGTATGCCTTCATATCCTTAAATCATTGCCTGCACAGAACCAAAAACCATAGTAGAAGTGATCACTATATAAAACAGCACTAGGATAACTGTATATCACAAAACAGTTGGCATGTTTCACCTGATGCAATTTACATTACATTCATCCAGACATGGGATGACACTCATAACGGCACATGAGAACCCTTCTTACTTTATACTTGTCTCACATTTGGAAGCGTGATCTTCAATATAACTAATAATCAAAACAGCACAGAAGGCTCAGATGGCCTACATATTTATTTTACTGTTAACAATGTAATTGCTTACATATTTAAAATGACACACATTAAAAGCTGTCAGTATTCGCAGCATTTCTTTGCACCGTCTCCACTCTGTATTGTAGAAAACAATCTCAATTCATTTATCAGACCATTTTAACACAGCTGACCTGCATCTCATAATGTGTCTTCCTCAGTTCCCACTGTGTCTGCCTGCCTCTTTCTCTTCCTGTGATCATGCCTTGTGGCTGTGTACCTTAGCAATGATGTCTTGATTACATTTCAGTATTCCTCTTAAAGACTATATTACAGTGCTAAATGAGCTATGCCACACTTTCACAAGGGATGTTGGTTCATGTCATATTTTACCAAACTGCATTGGGTGAAATGACGATTTTAATGACTGTGTTTTTTTTTTCCTTGCTATTTGTTTGTTTGGTGATGTAAGAAATCCCTTTGACTGAATGTGAAATTTTTGTACTTTGGAATGTTTTTTTTTCTCTCTATTGGATTTATTTGTTTCTATATTTTTATTAAAAAAAGCATATAAACATTTCAGACTTTTTTCTTGTGTTTTTACATTCTGATGTATTTTGTATTTCTATCTGATTCTGAATGATTTGCATGCCTTTTTATCAATGTTCATGTTGTTTTTTTTCTGTTCTGTTTCAGTAGGTGGAAAGGGGTTGTTGTTCCTTCAAGATCATTAAGTAAAATAAAAAAAGTAGAGCTGGTGTGTATATAAAACGATGTGGGAGTGCAAAACCCACCATATGGGGGTTGCAGAGAGATATAACCCACCCCTTAGAAAGTGTTCTTTTTTAGTGTTTTAATTGTATTTTACTCCATTATGTAGGAATTGACAAGGTGTTCCTCATTATGTTGAACATCATTATTTCATAGTATAAGCATTCTAAATGAAAAATGCATTCACTGAGATTATAATACCAAATAGCTGAATTTAATAGATAACAAATTATCCCCATTGTCATCTCAGTAAACATGAACTACATCTGAGAGTTTTGTCTTACTTGTTTGCCAGCTACCCACTAATCTACAAACAGTTGATGACACTCGGGTCTTGTAATGCTACTTTCTCAGTTATCATTGTATTTCAATAGTGAAAACCATGTTGTACAATGTTTCAGGTATTCTGTCTTAAGAATCAACATTGGCCTTTACTCCAGATGGTATATTTGAGATCCTCCCTCTTTTATACCATGTCATCTTGTCTCTGCATTATTGGTCAGCAGAAATGCTATACAGTTTTTACAGCAGTATTACTTCAGATTGCGTTTTGCATATAAATCATGCTGCTGTTCTTACGAGTAGCAAATACAGTGTTATGCTCACTTTTAATGGTTCTAGGAGAGCTCATTAACAGACACATCACAAAATGCAACTTCACTGAACTCATATAGACCCAAAGTACCAATACCAAACATAAAATGTTGCAAAACACATTCAATACAAATACACAGAACAGTAACCATTTGAAATGCCGGGACTCACATGAGTGAGACCTGAAAAGCAGAGACTGACTCAGCAAAAATACGGACTTGTATATACACAGTGTGAAACTACCATTTCTTGGAATATGTCCTTCTCTCCAAGGTATTGTGATTGCCCAAGTCTAGATTCCTATCAATACTTGTAGTTTCCTCTTGCTTCCAAAAGTCTGTTAATTTCTTTAACAGGATCTGTGCATTATGAGGGCCTTTGGTTGAACAGAGTTGAATGAAGTAGTGGAGAAAAGCTTGAGTCTATGCATTATAAGGGGTTTTCATTAAACAGAGATGAACAGTGAGCAAAGCAGTGCAGATAAGCTTTTACCACAGCAAAGTAACCTAGTATTAATGTTTTACATGGCTCACAAAAGATTGTGTGTGTGTGTGTGTACAGGACAAGCCTGGAAACAATCCTCTGCAACAGAATTTGTAAGTAAACCTCATCATTTGCAACCATACCAGCACACAGAAAATGTACAGCTTTTTCCCCCTCATATCTGTTTTTTTAAGCTCACAGCAAAGTCTAGTTAAGTGAAAGGCAAATGGAGGTACAAAGAGTCAAGCCCTGTATCCTTCACTACAACAAAAAGCTCATTAAGAATGTAGAGCCTTCTGTTACTTTAAAGAATACATTTTATTCAAATCTCCATTCTGAATAACTTAATGACAAAGACCAATATGTGTACAAAATAACACGTACTAAACATTGTACAACATACACAAAATATGCTTTCTGCAGGCAACAGAATATTCAGAAGCCATAATTTTTGTAACAATCCCATGACTGCAACTTTTTTAAATAACTATATATGCAATATAGTTCTTTCATTATTTAGACTCAGCTTGTTTTGAAGACTTGTGTTCTTATAGGAGAGAGGATTCCACAACTTGACAACCAATAACTTTGAGTGGTTGTGGGCTTAATTTATTTTACTAAAGTATCTAAAAAAGATATATATATATATATATATATATATATATATATATATATATATATATATATATATATATCATATTTGCAATTAAACATTAATTCATAGGCACTTCACTAATATTCAAGAAACTGATTACCCATCATCTTAGGTTTCCTTTCTACATTAGCACCTATAGGCATGTAACTGCCCTGTAAAAGTTGCCCTGTATAGCATCTTAGTTATTTCTTACACCATATATTCAGAACTTCCCTATGCCTGGCTTGGGCTCTTGTAACAAGACCCTTGGACTGTATCTAAAGCCATCCATAGACCTACAAAGCTGATATAAGTATTTTTTTGCATTTGATCTCACTATCTCAGTGCTATTTAACAATTCTGTGCTACATTTATTGATTTGTTTAAAATTTTCACTGTTTTTCAGCCTGCATTTGTTAAATAAATGCCATCTGTTAGTTATTGTATTACTTGTAGGCCATTTTAACAGTATCTTGATATTTCCTAACCTCCTCTAATATTGCAAAACCTGTTCTGAGTTTAAAAGAGTTGTCCTGAGTTTGCCAAAATATTTCTGTGTTTTTAGAAGTTTTCCTACATTTGTGAACATTTTTCTGTATTTGGAAACATTTCTTAGGGTTTATGAACTTATTTAAAAACATGCCTAATACTGCAGAAGCTCTGCCTTCTGTTCTAAAACATTTGTTACTGCACTTGAGCTCAAAACCAGTTTGGTTCCACTTTCAAATCTCAAAATACTGAAATATCGAATTTCAGGATCTCAAGATGAAAATAACGCAAGTTAAAATCCTGAAACATGAAAATTTTCCCAGGGCAAATAAACATTTGCCCATTGTGGGGAGATATGCCCTTTTCCCCTCTGTAGTGTGATACCGAGTTGGTATAAATAGTTAGGGCACAACCCCCCACATTGGGGTGGTGGGGGCATAGCCCCCTCCTAGGTGGGTTTCTAATGGTATGGTATGTACTTTTTAGTTTTGGGCAAGTGTTTACTTGCCCTGGAAAAAATTCTGTGTTTCAGGATTTTAACTTTCTTTATTTTTGTCTTGAGATACTGAAATTTGATATTTCAATATTTCGTGATTTGGAAGTGGAACTATTTGTTTTATATTAACAGGGTTTTATTCTTCACTCTGGTGGGAGCATAGGGCTGATTCAACTTATCCAAGCTGGGAACTGCTGATAGAAGGCTTATTGTGTGTTTATCTGATTGGCCCGAGGGCTTAACTATATAAAAGTCCTTCATCCTGCTGGTATAAAAGCCTCTTGTTTGCACTTCATGCAACACAGTTACCTGTGCCTTGTATACATGCAAACCTCTCCAGTTTAAAACCCTCTATATGAAATACTCTGCATAGTCATACACTGCTCATAGCTACTCAAGGAGCTGCTGGTTTGTGAGAGGGCAGCACCACTACAGGTCATCCTATAGTATATTAGTAAACACTCTCACTTAAACCTTTAAGTGACTCTCCCTTACTCCTTCTCATCTACTAAGAATTTGGTATAATAGATAGGTGCTTCCCTGTCATTTCTTTTTCTGGCCTAGTAGATATGGGTATCCTGAAGCAAAGTAGTAACTGCCTCATGTTCACTGACAACCACTTAATTTTAGAACAGACAAACACAGTATGTGAGAGATTTAGATACACAATGTCATTGGAGGCAAAGCTCTCACATGCACATATGAAAATGCAAAACGGGTTGTCAACATTACACCCAAAACAACACTAAGGAACAAGCACACAGACCCACATATGTGGAGGACTCCTAAAAGCAACTCTGAGCACAAGCAAAACACAACTCTGAAAATCATTACTGCCCTGCTTCCAAGCCCATAAGGCAACACACGACACAGACAAACATTCCAGTTATTGGAGATTCCATTGTAAGACATAATGATGTTCCTCTTACCAGGATAAAGAAGCAGAACAAAATGAGCTGTCTGCCAGATTATGTATGCACTTAGGTCTTGCCAGTATGACATGGTCATAGTCCATGTGGGCGTGAACAACTTAAGATGTACCTCACAGGACTATATGAAGAGAGACATGATGGAGCTCTCTAAATAGGTGCCCCAGGTAGGTACGTACCTAGCCTTGATCAGCATCCTACCTTCACCAATGATGATGGCATAGAACCAGCAAAAATGACTGACTTTAACAATTTGGCTTAGTTTCTTCTATCACAACATGGGGATCCAATATCTGCCAGCCTAGGGCGACATGATCAAAAAACCACTATGCTTTGCCAGAGATGGTTTGCACTTATCACTTGATTTCTGGATACTGACAAAAACTTAATTTATCTCCATAGTGCCTATGCTTGGCTGTGCCAAGTTGTTAAACTCTCCAACATAACAACAATTACTGACAACCACCTAAAGGTACTGTTGCTCAGTGCTAGGAGTTTAAATAAAAAACTGCAGTCCATGGAAGCACTCCTCACCCTGGAGAATGCAGACAAGTGCAGTCATGGAAACATTGTTCAGAACCAGGGACAGCACCCCAGTTAACAAATGCTACAATGCCTTTTATACATTTTGATCCCCCCGAGCTCAGGATAAAACAAATGGATGAGGTGTCTCAGTGTTCATAAAGGACAAGTACACTTCCACTGGTCCAACTACATGACTCGCTTGAGCTGCTCCATGGCCAAGTAACCATGGGTGTGATCCCCTATCACCTCCTTGCTAGCTACAGATCCCCTAACATGAGTTTGAAAAACCATACCTCCTACCTAAACCTACTGTAATCTTTTAACATTCAGCCTAATACCATACTTATGGGTGACTTCAACTCTCCCCTTCATAAACTGGGAGATGTATATGAACCATAATTCACTTGCTCAGAGGTTTTTGGACTTTGTCAATTCAAAAACCCAGGGACATCTTGTAGCTTCCCAAATAGAGGTACAAATATCCAAGACCTGGTACTCACGAACATGCACCATGCATTAACTGCTCCCTGGTAAGATATGACCACAAAATGATCTTCTTTCAGAATTAAAACTATCCTAGAATCCATATCAGACACCAAACCTATTAAGAACTTTGCTAAGGCCACTCATCCAAAACTAAGTGACACCTTATTAAACTTTCAAGGCCCTCTGAACCTGGTTGACACTGTGGCCTACTCTGTGCTGTACACAAAAGCACTGCACAACCATATTCATACCTGCAAAGAATGGGCAGTACATGTTCCAGTCAAACCTATGATTACTGGCAAAAATAAACCACCCTAGAGGACTCCTGGCATAAATAGGCTATTCTAGTAAAGGACAAATTCCTCTCAAAAGCCAAGAAGGTACAGACAAAACAGTGCAAGAATACAGCCACCTGTCTAAACAAACATATTAGAGTGCTTGTCAAATATACCAAAAGCAAACTATGAGGCAAAGATAGCCTACCAGGTGAATGATAACCATAAGCTTTTTTAATTATGTTCTTAACCTCAGGGGAAATGTTCAGCAGTGTGCAGAGTTAATCATAAACTGTAACACTTACACCCAGCCTGAAACTAGAGCAAACCTGCTAGTTGACAAGTTCACTTTAAACGCTCCCCCCCAGTCACCTCCTACCACACCCAAAGAAATACCTGCAACCATCCCCCTAAAAGTCATTACAAGGGGACAAGTCCTGATTGCACTCACTAAAGCCACACAGCCTCCATGGGTCACAACCCCATTCCAGGATGTTTCTTAAATAGTTTAAAACAGAATCTTTCAGGTCCACTAGGAAGCCTATTGAACAGAGCCTCCAGACAGGCTTTGTCCTAGAGAAATAGAGGACTGCAACAGTTGGCCCTCTGCACAAGGCGGGCCCATCAGCTGACCTAGGGAACTACAGACCCATAAGCTTGACCAGTCTTATCTTTAAGGCCATGGAGAGAACTATCATGGACATGATCAATAACAATGTAGGCAATCTCCAAATGCTGGACCAGACCCAATTTGGCTTTCTCAAAGGGAGATCTAGCTTGCTCAGTCTGGTGGATTTCTTTGAAAAAGTCATCGAGGCTATGGATAAGGGTAAAATGGTACACACCACTTAGCTTGACCTGGCCAAAGCTTTGACACAGCCACCCCTACCTGGGGATCATAGATAAACTTACTGCATTAGGCATAAACCCCTATATTGTCATGTAAATAGCAAACTGGCTAACTGACAGGACACATGTTGACCGGATAGGTGAGTCCACTTCCAATAAGATGTTACTAGTGATGTCGCAAAGGGGTTCAGTGCTGGGGCCCCTCCTGTTTGGTATATACCTCTCTAAAGTGAAGGTCAATGTTGGGGGCCTCTGGCTCACCAAGTTCACTGATGACTGTAAGCTGGGAGCAATCAGTGAATCCTCAAATGATGTTGACATCCTACAAACAGGCCTAAAAATGACAAACAAGTGGTGCCAAAGACACAGTCTGAGACTAAATGCTAAAAATACATAATAATAGTCTCTGGTAAATTACATATCCTTGCAAATTATAATATCAATAACACACCCCTAAAAGGAGACCCAGTGTTGAGACCTAGGAACACAGATAGATGGTAACCTAAACTTTGACCACCAGGTACCTACAGTACTGAGGAAATCCTTCTGTGTGGCTCAACTTATAATAAAGGCATGGAATCAAGGTCAAAGGAAGTTATAGTGCCATTGTACTCAGCCCTCAATAGGCCAAAATTGAGTACAATGCTCTCTTCTGCCTGTACCTAACCAGGCACTACACCAACTGGAGTGGCCCCAGAGGTTTATCTCTGAAAAAATACAATGCATAAGAGACATGTAAAGGCCCTATCTCTTTAATCAGTCTCATATTGTTTATTGAGATGTGTCTAATGCCTGACCTACAAGGCATTCTCTGATCCAGCCCTGATGAAAATGTTACACATTCAGCAGAAAAACTATATGAGGGCTATGCATTCCATGGACCTGAACCTTATCTGTGACTCTAATAGAAGTTTCTTGAGAGACAGATTTGTATCCAAAGGCTACCTCGTCTATGGAATAAACATAACATCAGTGTAAAACACCCTGTCCCTTAATTTCTTTAAAAAATAATTTATATAAATGGATTAGGAACCATAAATTCACTCCAAGGGTACTGCCCATGTGCCTTATGGACAGAGGCAGTCTGTAAAATGATACAGGGCTCCCATACCCAAAGACCCACTAACCCAATACCACCCTATCCCATATATGGGGAATAATATAGAATTTTGTCATATCCTGGGTATTATTGGCTAGGCATGTAAAGGCTCTTGTGCCTTTGGCCACCTCTGTACCTATGAACCTATAATTAACAGCTCTCCTCCATTGCCTTGATCCACTTCATTCACTTCTTTATCCTCTGCAATCCCTCAATTCTGGTCTTATTTTCTTCTTTCTCAAACGTTTAGCCAAATTGATTATTTCCTGATTTAAGGAGGCTTCTGTTTTTTTCCCCTACTTCTTATGCTTTTTCTGTCAACAGGACCAGTAATTACACACCATACATCCATATCATTTATTGCTCCCTCCCAGGTACCCAGAAAATACACCTCTTGGGCTAAACTAATATATTCTTCTGTTAGCTTTTCAGCAAGTCTAACACATCCCTCCTAAATTGAGCTAAATGTGTTCCAAAGTACCTCTAATTTCATCCTGACAACAAAATGAAATAACTCCAAAAATATTCTCATCAACATCTCCAGTGTGTAAAAGATGCTATATTGGAATTTTCACCAAAAACTTATATACACCTTATATTGGTAGGTACCCAGGGCAGCAAAAGTCTTATATCTCAATATCTGTCAGGTAACTACTTCCTATCAACATTTCAAATGTTTTTTCCATCCTCTGCACTGATTTCCAGGGTTCTTCCACCCTCTGCACCAATTCCCAGGGTTTTTCCACCCTCTGCATTAATTGCCTTTTCAGGCATGATAGCTCCTTTGCTGCCCTTGGATGTTACTCTGCATCCAGTAAAAGATCCTCCTCTAATTTCTAAAATTCATTTAATTAAGGAAGTCCACTTCTCTCTTCCTAATCTATATCATTTAGTTGACTTAAGCTGGGTTACCAAGACTTTGTACTGCAATATCCAGCTGTCCTGCAGGTGAAATTTGACTTTGTCCCTTTCTCATTCCATAGCTCCATCCTGGTCCAATAGCTGGTTCCTGAAGCAGGATTTAGTCATAGTTTGTGCCCAGTACCAACCTATTGACATTTCCTTCCAGTCCTACAGAGAAGACCCAATTGGCATTGTATCGTCATGCCATCCCTTCAACTCTTTATGAGCATATATTCTCTCAACTTCTTTTTCTTTAATGATAATAATAATGCTATAGTAAGACTTCTCTCCTCTTGCCCCCACATCCAGACTTAAATCCTCCTGTCATGGGCATTTTCTTTTATTCAGGCCATTTCCTTCCATCTTGTTGCTTTGAAATTGTGTATACAGGGCTAATTTAAGTGTTTTGACCCATATTCAGCACTCCCCATTCCCCTAAACCATCATGGTAATACTATCTTTTCCCATCCAATCCCTGCACCAGTGCCTTACCACATAAAATCTTCCATTTACTTCTCAGTCTTTTTAATCTCATTATCCCCTAATAGTTGGAAAAAGCCTGGCCTGCATGTAATTGGCACAGTGGTACAGCAATTAGTGTTGTTGCTTCACAGCAAGAGGTTCTCTTGTTTTATTCTCTGCTGTGGTGCCTTCTGTGTGGAGTCTGCGTGTCCTCCCTGCATTCGTGTGGGACATGCATCTTTCCCCAGGTCTCCACTGAAAATGGGCTCTGTCTCAGTCAGACTTTCCTGGTAAACAAATATTAAATAAAAATAAAATGAAAAAAAAATAATAAGCTGGCAGGACATGCCTATGATGCACTTGGGCCCGCAGATGTAATACTAGATTTAACCCTTTCTATTTTTCCCTATATGCCTCTGTATTTTGAGTGTTATTGAATGTTTGGTTCACAGATTCTTCATAATGCCCAGCTAGTGAGATTCCTAAATGTTTAATCACTTTGCTTCCACATTTGCAGATTCGGCCTTATTAGCTCTTGTATATCCTCACATTTACCCCCAATATCCTAGATTTTCATAATATTTATCCTGTAACCTGACATTTGACCAGATCTATTCATTTCTTGCCCCTCCTTCCAATAAACTCGGTCTGGTTGATGGACACAAACTTAGGGAGTACTTTACTAAGTCTCTCAGCTATTACAAACACAAATAATTTATAATCACGGTTTAATATAGATATGATGTGGTAAGAGAAAGCTAACTGCATATTAGATCTTTTTTCCGGCTGTACATCAGTTTGTCGATTGCACTTCGTGTGATTGAAATTTGTGCGAAACTGCCATTTCGCACAAATAAAAAACGAATGGTACAATGCTGAAAGTTACAACAGTGAATGCAATACAGCATTCGCTGTTGTGAATTTTGACATTGTGATGCAGATCGCACACTATAGTGGGGATTGGGAAATGTACCGTTTCCCTCACTGTAGTATGATCTCAGAGTTTGTGTATATATATATATATATATATATATATATATATATATATATATATATATACAAGTAGGGGGTGGGGGGGTGCAGCCCCCCACATGGGGGTTGCAGGGGGGCTTTCCCCCTACAAAATAGTTTGTTATTGTTGACCGGAAGTGAGCATTTCAATAAAGTCAACATTTTTGAGATTTCAACTTTACTGAAATGTTGCCTTCAACATTTTTTTGTGTTCGGTGTTATGATTTCCGAATATGTGATTTGGACATCTGAACACGAACGGAGCTGTTTTGAGTAAATGATAGTAAACCCTTTTTTCCATAGCTTTTTTCCATGATCTTAGTATTTCTTAGGTTGTTAGTACTAAATGAAGTAAATAAATCCTTCCACATTTGGATCATTCTATACCCCTTTAGATTCCATATCTTGATGAGAATCCTGCCCATTCCCAGTAACTTGCTAGCTGAATGTTTCTTAAAAGCTTCAGCTATTTCTTCTGTCATAATTCTCTTCCCCTAACCTGATTGCTTCCTCCTCTGTCAAAGTCTTAAGTTTAACCTGCCCCAGAGCATGATGAATTTGCTCCTGTTGAGTTAACTTATCTTGCTGTGCTCTGTAAAGTTCTGCATACTAGACCACCAATATGCTTAATATTTCAGAGTCCTGCCAGTCACTGCTCAGTAACTGGGTGTCAAACTATATGCAGCTCTTTCATGCTGCTGCTACTGACTCAATCTTATTAGCAGTGATCTTAACATCTTTAGGGTATTTGAAAAATGTAGTTCCTGAATAACGTCTGTTTTCAATAACAGTCTATTGTCCTCCAACTCCTTGAGCTTTTATTTTAACTCTCCAGTAAAACAGTTCACTGTACCTGTCCAGGCATGTCCAAAGGGCAGTTTCAGCTGTACTCTCCAGTCCAACTGGTGAATCTGGACATTTTGAGGAAATGTTACAACTGCCTCATGTACACAGACAACCCTCTCCTCCTACCACCAAACACTAATACATGTGAGAGATGCAATTATAGAGCCAAACTGGAGGCTAAGTTCTCTCAACCCAAGACTGGATCAGACAGTCAAGAGGAGAAGGAAAATACTAGCATCACACCACCAGTCTCACATAAACCCATTAAAGCAGCACTGGAAAAAAATACACATAAATTCATGAAAACATACTCGGAGGCTCTAAATAAAAATCTGCAAACATCCAAGCAACCTCCACCCACCAGCACAAACCATGAAACACATACTTCACAAAACCAGTGTACCATGCAATCATAGCCCTTAAGGCAAAATAACATACCCAACATACTAGTAATAGGTGACTCTATAGTCAGGCACACTGGCATCCCATGCACTAGGCTGAATGAGAAGGTTACTGTTAGCTGCCTGTCGGGTGCCAGGATCCACCACATAACACAAGCACTCAGGTCACTCCAGAACACGTACAAATATGACTCTGTCATTGTCCATGTTCGTGTGAATGACCTGAGCCATACCTCGCTGGACTACATGAAAAGAGACATGGAAGAACTCTCTGATCACATAGCCCAGGCCGGTATGACCCTGACCCTGAGTAACATCCTGCCCTCACCAAGATTGATACCATGGTATAAAGAAAGAATTCTTGACTTCAACAATTGGCTAGGTTTCTGGTGTCATTCAGAGGGGATCCAGTGTCTGTCTGCCTGGGATGACATGCTCGACAAGCCATGCTGCTTCACTAGAGATGGCTTGCACCTGTCACCCTTAGGCTTTCAAATACTGGACAAGGCTCTTGCCAACCCCAGAGTGCCTTTTTTAGGCAAGGCTCAAAACACAAACCCACCACTGTAAATATCACAAGAAACAAAAAACTGAGGGTAATGCTACTCAATTCCAGAAGTCTAAACCTCAAAATGCACGCACTCGAGGCACTCCTCCGTATGGAGAAAATTGATATATGTGCAGTAACAGAAACCTGGTTTAAGGCTCCAGAGAGCACCCCAGCACTACCAGGCTACAACTCATACCATACATTCTGACCACAGAATCCAAACCGAAATACAAAAGGTGGGGGCTTATCCATATTCATCAAGGATACCCACACCTCCAGGTTAGT
The DNA here is from genome assembly GCF_019279795.1 of Protopterus annectens. Taxonomy (NCBI): domain Eukaryota; kingdom Metazoa; phylum Chordata; order Ceratodontiformes; family Protopteridae; genus Protopterus; species Protopterus annectens. The sequence goes on along the minus strand of NC_056741.1, from coordinate 1,314,703,566 downwards.
GGCACAGCACAATGCTTCAGAGATAATCCATGTGCAACTAACAACGGGCAAAACTGCAATTCAAGTTGTAGCTTGCTACAGATCACCCACCATGTCCCAGGACCCCCATTCCACATTTCTGGAAACACTGGGAAACATAAAAGTCCTACAAAATACCCTAATATTGGATTATTTCAATTACCCAAACATTAACTGGGAGAACTACTTAAGTACTAACTCCCTTGCCCAACATTTCCTAGAATTTATAAACTCAATGCCCTGGTTCAACTGGTCAACACTCCCACCAGAGCTGACAACATATTGGACCTGGTCATCACCAACATGGGCGACATGTGTTCCACACCAGAGGTCAACCTCTTGCTGGTTAGATCTGACCATAAACAAATCCCTTTGGATATCCACATTCTGCCACCACCCCCGGACAAAAAAAACATTGTGAAAAACTTTTCAAAAGCAAACTTCACATTACTTAAGACCAAGGTGGAAAGTTTCAAAGCCCCCATGCTGAAGGATAATGCTGTCCAAGCTGCAAAATCCTTTACTAATGCATTCTAAGGGCACCTACAAGAATGCATGGATTATGCCATCCCAAGCAAAACCAAGACTCACTCCTCCAAGAAAATGAAACCAGTCTGGTGGACTCCTGCCATAAACACGCTATACAATAGAAGGAGGAAACTAGTACAGTAAAGAGTAAAATCCCAAGAAAAGAAGACATCCCTGATCAGTATCAGCAAGAAACTATGATCCCTCATAAAATCATCCAAGGCAAACTTTGAAAGAAAAATTACCAAGGACTCCAAAGATAACTACAAGGCATTCTTTAGCTATGTCAAGAATCTAAATGGCAATGCTCAGATCTGCTTGGAGTTAGTGCAGAATGGCACAAAATACACTGAACCAACCGATATCGCCAACATTCTGGCAGAGAGGTTCAGCGCAAACTTCACCCGCCTCTCACCCCCAAAAGGGCCCATAACTATACCAGAAGAATGTAGAGTCCCTGAAATCACAGACACTCATGTTAAAACAGCCCTATCCAAAGCCAAAAACACAGCATCAATGGGACTGGACAGTGTCCCAGACTGCGTCCTACATGAGTTCAAAGACAAACTAATCCCTCACCTAAACACATTGTTCAAACTCAGCCTCTCCACAGGCTACATATCCATAGAGTGGCACACAACAATGGTTATTCCGCTCCACAAAGGTGGAGCCACAACAGACCCCAGGAACTATCACCCTATAAGCCTGACTAGCTTGGTCTGCAAGGCTATGGAGCGCATCATCATGGAACTTATTAACAGAGACATTGGGAACCTCCAAACACTGGACCCTACCCAGTTCAGCTTTGTTAAGGGCAGATTATGCTTCCTAAACCTGGTGGACTTCTTTGAGACAATTACCAAGGTTATAGACAAGGGAAAGGTGGTATACACAGCTTACCTAGACCTTGCTAAGGCCTTCAACACCATTCCCCATTCTGGTATTATAGATAAGCTCACCAGCCTGAACATAAACCCCTACGTCACAAGATGGGTTGCCAACTGGCTCACAGACAGAACCCACATGGCGAGAGTTGCGGGAGCTAGGTCCGTCTCTAACCAGTTACAAGTGGCGTTCCCCAGGGCTCAGTCCTAGGACACCTCCTGTTCAGCATATCCTTCTCAGAGGTGCAGGCAAGCACAGGAGGATTATGGCTGACCAAGTTCGCAGACAACTGCAAACTAGGGGCTATAATTGACTCTGCGGCTGACACAGACATCCTTCAAAAGGGTCTCACTGAGACGGATACCTGGTGTCAAAATCATGGCCTCAAGCTAAATGCCAAAAAGTGCATAGTCATCCCCTTTGGGAAAAACAAAGTACCCACAAACTACCACATAGGTGGTAGTCCCCTAAATATGGAAGATGTAATAAGGGATCTGGGGACCCAAGTAGATAGTAATCTCACATTTGATGATCACATTGCCAAAGTGGTTAGAAAATCCTTCTACGTGGCCCACCTAATCACCAAAGGGTTCGTATCCAGATCAAAAGAGGTCATTGTGCCCTTCTTTTCATCACTCATCAGACCCATCATAGAGTACAACGCCCCATTTGGGATGTACCTTACAAGACACCTGCAATAGCTGGAAAGACCACAGAAGTACCTCACCAAGCAGATCACTGGCCTCAAACAGATGCCCTATGCAGCTGACTGAAGAAACTACAGCTGTACTCAGTTGTATACCGCCTACTCAGAGGTGATCTCTGCCTGAAATACAAGGCCATGTCCAATCCAGAATTGATGGACGTGCTCTACCTAAAGAAAACCTTATCACCTCGAGCCACATACTCTAGGGATCTAAACCTCACCACAACAATAAACAGGATGTGCTGGAGGGATAGATTCCTGTCCTAGAGACTTCCCATGCTTTGGAACAAGATCCCAATCTACATTAGGCAGAGCTCCTCTCTAACACTCTTCAAAAGATCCTTGATGAGTGGATGGGAAACAGAATGTTTACCTCTGGGATCACTTCAGCGGCTCTGCTGGACAGTGGCACAGGGAACTAATCTAAGGGGACGGTGAAAGCCAACACATTCTGGCTATGCTTACAAATGCCTTGGGGCAGATAGCCTAGTACCCACCTATGAATCTATGAACCTAAGACCAACTGTTCCTCACTACCTGATTTTTTTTTCTCTTTAGCTGCTTCTCTTGAATTTCCTTGTACCACTTATTTCTTTGACCCTCAATCCCTTCTATTTTACCTCTTCCTCCTCCTTGACTCCTCTGATAATTTGAATGTACACTTTTTCATGCTTCTGTTGTCACTGCCCCCAATTTAATGTACTTTTCAATACCTCTGCTATCATGTCTTTATAGCTCTTTTTCTCTGCAGCTTGTAGGGCGGAAACCTCCAGTGCTGCTTTATGCCCATTTTGTCCTCACCCTCCAATTGTATTTTTTAGAAAGAAATGGTCTGAGATGACTATAAATCCTACTTCAGTCCCTGTAATTTGTGCTAAGTGCTCCTAAGTTTCAAAGCCTTGTCTATGTTGGACCAAATGTCATATATTTTTTTTTTATGAAAAGTAAATTTCTTGTCATTGTAGCTTTATTGTGCAGTGGCAGGAATTGTAACCTGCAGCCACCACTATTAACCGATGCATCACTGTGCTACTTTGGAATAGTAGTGAGTAAAGTATTTTCAGTTTCAACAGTCTGCTAATATGTGCCATAACAGCCAGGCCTCATGAGTAGCAACTATAGCTGTTTCAGTGAAATTAACTAACTTATGTGTAGGAGAGCAGAGGTGAAAGTTTGTTTCAGTTTGCTTGGAATTATATCTATTTTCTGTTCGCACTGCATTTTATGTTCGCACACAGAATGTCATTCTCCACACACTTGTTTGTTTGCATGTTTTCACTCTCATCACCAACAGGTGATTTCCAGAATACAATATAAGATGCAAGTCCTCTGACTGTTCTTCAAAGGTGCTTCTTTTTTAACAGGAAGATGTTAATTTATCCTTTTACTACTGACGTGGATTGCAGGATATGGTAGGCTCTGCATTCACATAACCTCAGGTTCTACTTCATAAAAAAAAAACTGTGACTGCACTCCAAAAGGAACCTAAAATATAAGATACAGAAATAAATTTATCATAAATATTAATAGCACTCCCTTTTCTGAAAATGAGCTGTTCTTATACCTTTGTCTTTTCCCAGAGATGGAAACTCATTCTAAACTGTTGTGGTGTCAGGCACTTCGATCTCAAAGCAGCTATAAAAATTTAAGGTCAGAAAGGATTTACGGGACTTTTATATCCACTCTGTAACCCCTCCTCCATCAAATTCATAGTCTGTGACAAATAAATAATTCATTGCAAACATGTAGTAATTTAAATGTCTTCCCAGCTCATTCTATGTGCCACATAAAAAAGTCCTTGTGGGCTAAATAGTAGGATTAAAAATGTCCAGATGTTGTGGATGAGATGTTTAACAAAGAGTGCTTGCACATAAGTGTAATGAGGGTTTTGCTGATCGCCTGAAGATCTCACACTGGAATGAGCAGGATACACAAACTAATTCCACAGGGCTTGCTTTATATGCTTCTTTGCAAGCTGAATGTCCCCCGCCAGTGTAATTCTTGAATACTGAGTACATCGCTATTGAAATGAATACACCAAGTCCACCACAACATAAAATTTAATTTGTCATGGTAACAAGAAATGGTGTCATTCTGTGCAATAGAATTTGATTTGTGTTGCGTGCATTCATTCTAACAAACATAATGCTAATGCTTCAAGTTCTGTGCAGTATGGTCTTT